>NC_140955.1:74065054-74090054 GCF_014529385.1 Adiantum capillus-veneris
CTCCTTCTCAAGCTTTAATGGAAAGATCATCATCTACTCCAAGCTTGTGAGAAGGGAGGCCTACACCAACAACTCTTGGCTTGTGATGCAAATCCAACTAAGAGCCAAGATTCAATGCATGCTCATCTCCTCTACCGTGCTAAAGGCTAAGCTACCCTAAGATTTTATGAGTGATTCTGTGAGGAGATATACTTATTTCTCGTAAGACTACTCCTTCTTCCTCTCAATCTACTCTCATACCCCACTAGCTCTCACCATCTTCGAAGGTGTGTGAGGTCTTGGGTTTGAGAGCGTGAGGGAATTGATGTTGTGTTTTATAAGTGTTTGCTTAGTGCTTGAAGCTTCCATCTTCATTGCACTAGCTAGTTAGAACACAAAGAATTGTATTGTAAAATGTCTCCCTTGATGGGGGAAACCTATTATACAAAGCCTTTTGGAGGGGGGACCGACCGGCTCCATGTAAATCCGGTCCTCAACTGTTGTCAATATCTTAATTGTTCATGCCTATCTAACTAGGTGTTATGATTTTTGTTGCTCTCTCCATCCAAGCACTCTTGCTATGCTCATTAGGAATCTATTCTAATGAAATGATCACTATGTCTATGTTATTTTCCACTACACACAAGTTACTAGGCCATTAAATGTTACATTGGTATCAGAGCACAAGGTTTCTCTCTTCTATTCCTTGCAATTAATGATATTTGAGGCACGGGTATAGTAGCTTGAATGCTTTTCTAAAGGGGTAAAGAGGAGTAGCAACTAGGGCCAAAGTACACCTAAAAAAGTTTACACCTAAAACTTGTTAGAATGGCTGTCAATAGTAAAGAGAGTGAAATTAATGTTGATAGCTTTGATTTTGCTAATGAGCAGGCTACTAATGATTCCCCTATGCTTGTTAACTACCTTGTTTCTAGGCTTCAACAAGCCATGGGCAATCCATCCCTCCAAAGTGAAGTGCAACGGGAGCTACGTGCTCATAGGATTCTCCAAACTCCCCACCATGACGAGAGAGTACATAGGAAGCCTCCTTGCAAGACTCCCAAAAGAGGCCTCTCACCAATTTGGGAAGAAGAAGAGGATCCATACAAAGGGCTCAAAAATCTAATTCTTGATGATGCATCTCCTTCCCAAAGGAGAACTCAAGAGCCCCCACCAAAGGAACAAGAAAGAAGTGAGTCTCCTGCCACCTCGGTGGAGATGGCTCCACGAAGACGGCGGGCAAAATGCTCTCCATCACCTCCTAAAGGAAGAAGGCCATCACACACTTCTCCACACCATAATTCAAAGAGGATGACAAAAAACAAGAGAAGACAAAGGCGAGAAAGAGGTCACCCTCTTCTCCACCTTCTTCATCCTCTTCCTCTTATGAAGAAAGTGATGGTGCAGACAAGGAGGAACAAGGCAAGAAAAAGGCGAGAAAGAGGTCACCCTCTTCTCCATCTTTCTCAAATTCTTCATCTTCTGAAGAAAGCGATGGTGCAGCTTTTGAACCATAAAAACGAAGAGGCCATAGGAAATCCTATGCCGCGTGGAAGAGGTCGTCTAAGCTCAAGAAGTTCAAAGAGGGAGAAAAGAGCATCTCTTTCCTTACCTATGATGGCACTTTTGGTGCTACAGACAAAGTCTTGGCTTTCATCCACAATTCAATGCGGCGTTTGGAGATGAGGGCTTCACGGAGTCCTCTACACTATACCATGTAGCTATGCATTTTCAAAAGTCCGCCAACCAATGGTGGTCTAGCCTACGGGCAAACGGTGAAGCTCCACAAACATGGAAAGATTTAAGAGCTTCTATTATGAAGTAGTTTTTGGCCACCGATGCCAAAGACAAAGTACTCACTGAATGGTGAAGTTTGAAGCTCTCTCCCTACGAATCCATTCACATATATGTAGACAAGTTTTGGGATTTACATCTCAAAGCCGCTGTCTTCAAAAAGATGGATTTTGGAGAGAGAAAACAACAATTTTGTGCGGTCTTAACTGAAGATATGGCGAAGTATGTCAACTCCCAAAGGCCACACACCATATCTGTGGTCATACTGTTAGGAAATAAGACGTAGCTAAATAGATAATTGAGTAGATTACTTAATGGAGAGAGACAGATTTACATACACGAGATTATAGAGTAGAGAGAGAGAGAGAGAGAGAGAGAGAGAGAGAGAGAGAGAGAGAGAGAGAGAGAGAGAGAGAGAGAGAGAGAGAGAGAGTACACACGATATACGTGGTTCACCCAATGTGGGCTATGTCCACGGGAAAGCCGCCATTCAATGGCTTTAGTACTTCAAAACAAGAAGTAGTTTACAAAGGAATTATACCCTTAATGGAGCTCCCGCCTTGCTTCACTCTCACCACCTCACACTCACCTTGTTGCATCAACTTCACACTATGAAATGTGTGTAGAAATGGCCTCCTTTTATAGGACAAAAGGGCTGGCCTCTCTTATGAGAGACAGCCATGTGTAGCCACCCTTGTGCGAATAAGTCCAAATCGGACCCTCCAATCCGCCCATGTGTGGCTGCCCTTGAGAAGACAAGTTCGCTTTTGAATTCGGCCACCGGCCGCCGTCCGGCCATAATATTCCGGCGAAAAAAAAAGTCTCGGGGGCCTCCGCCCCCGAGGCCTTTAAAGTTGCCCTTGATTCTTGTCCGTGAAAAATTTGGTTTCCGGTGAGTGATTTTCCTTCACGCACGATGGCTTCTCCTCATAATGGGGGCCTTACAAATGTGCGCTTTTACAACAGAAAATTACAATGGGTAGATTAGGCTCCATACTTAACAATCTCCCACTTGGAGACTGATCTCCAAACCAAACCTGCGACTGCTTTCCATTCTGGCTTCTTATCCTTGAATGCTGATTGAAGATGAGCAAAAGCTCAACTTCTCCTTGTTGACCACCTTTGTAAACATGTCTGCAGGATTTTCACTTGTATGCACCTTTCCTAGCTTTAGTTGTCCCTCTTCCAAAAGAGTGCGTATGAAGTGATATCTCACCTCAATGTGCTTTGTCCTTGAATGAAAGGCTGAGTTCTTCGCAAGATGGATAGCGCTTTGGCTATCACTGTACAAGACACAATTGTCTTGTTTGAATCCAAGCTCTTCTAAGAATCTGTGAAGCCATAGAATTTCTTTGCTTGCCTCCGTCATTGCTACATACTCTGCTTCCGTGGTAGAAAGTGAAACCACTTTCTGCAGCTTTGAAGCCCAGCTTACTACTGTGCCTCCAACCGTGAACACATAGCCAGTAGTGCTCCTTCGAGTATCTTTGTCACCTACCATATCTGCGTCAACATACCCTTCTAGAAAAATATCAGTTCCTCCAAAATACAAAGCAATTGTTGTTGTCCCTTTTAGATACCTAAGTATCCACTTCACAGATTGCCAATGCTCTTTACCTGGGTTGTCCATGAACCTACTCACAACTCCCAGTGCATGTGCAATGTCTGGCCTTGTCCAGACCATAGCATACATTAGAGAACCTACCGCTGTAGCATATGGAACTTTAGACATATAGGCTATCTCCTCTTGTGTCTTTGGACACATATCCTTCGTTAGTTTAAAATGACCAGCCAAAGGTGTAGAAACTGGTTTTGCATTTTGCATTGCAAACCTTTCTAGTACCTTCTTGATGTAATCTTCTTGAGATAGCTTTATTGTCTTTTCATCCTGTCCCTTGATATTTTCATACCAAGTATCCTCTTTGCAGCACCTAAATCTTTCATTGAAAAAGATTTGGACAGCTCCTCTTTTAGGTCTTTGATGTCCTGCATGTTAGCACTTGCAATCAACATGTCATCAACATACAACATTAGGATGATGAATTTCCCATCTCCCAAATTCTCCGTGTAGACGTAGTGATCCGAGTTGCATCTTGTGAATCCATGATCCAACATCCATCGATCAAACTTCAAGTACCATTGTTTCGATGCTTGCTTTAAACCATACAAGCTCTTCTGTAATCTGCAAACCATTTTCTCCTTACCTTTTACTTCATACCCCTTTGGTTGAAGCATGTAGATTTCCTCCTCTAAGTCACCGTGAGGGAATGCCGTATTTACATCCATTTGCTCGAGATTTAGATCATGAGCAGCCACAAGGCTTAAGACAAGCCTAATTGAGTTCATTTTTACAACAGGAGAAAATATTTCATTGAAGTCAATACCTTTCTTTTGAGAAAAACCTTTTACCACAAGCCTAGACTTGTACCTTTTCTTCCCACCTTCTTCTTCCTTTAGCTTGTACACCCATTTGTTTTGAAGGGCCCGCTTACCTTTAGGCAACTCAACCAACTCCCATGTTTGGTTGCGATGTAGTGAGTCCATCTCCACTTGCATGCTCTTCGTCCATTCTTCTTTGGATTCATGTTGCATAGCTTCTTCATATGATTCCGGCTCTCCAGAATCTGAGATCAAGAGATGGTTGAAGGAAGGAACAAACCTTTCTGGAGGTCTACTTGCTCTTGTAGATCTTCGGGGAATAGGTTGAAGATCCTCATTTGGTTGACGTTGTTGCACATTGTCACCATTTGCAGTCCTTGAGTCTTCACCGTCCTCAAGCTCCATGTACTCATCACTTGTTTCTTTTGTTTGTTTTCTTTCCAAGTAATCTTTGTACATACTTTGTTCGTTAAAAATTACATCCCTACTCCTTAAGATTTTACCATCTTCAGTATTCCATAGGTGATACCCAAAGTCTCCTTCTCCATAGCCAATGAAGAAACACTTTTTGGACTTTGCATCTAACTTTGATCTTAGGCTTCTATCTATGTGCATGAAAGCCTCACACCCAAACACTTTGAGAAATGCATAATTCACCGGTTTACCTGTCCATGCCTCTTCTGGAACTCCCCCATCCAATGCCGTTGAGGGTGACCGATTGATTAAGTACACAGATGTACTTACAGCTTCCGCCCAAAGCTCAAGCGGTAGGCCTGCATGTAGCCGCATGCTTCGTGCTTGTTCCATGATTTTCCTGTTCATCCTTTCCGAAATCCCATTTTGTTGAGGTGTCCTTGGGGTTGTCCTTTGCCTCCAAATGCCATTGCTAGCACAAAAGCTTTCAAAAGCTTGGCTGCAATATTCGCCTCCATTGTCGGATCTGAGGAATTTAACCTTGGTACCCGTTTCATTCTCCACAAAGGCTTTCCACCTTTGAAATATAGAAAATACATCGGATTTATTCTTCATGACATAAACCCATGTTTTTCTAGTCGCATCGTCTATGAATGTTACATAGTACAATGAGCCACCAAGTGATGGTGTACTTGAAGGACCCCAAACATCAGAATGAACCAACTCAAGTTTTTTATTTTTTCTTTCATTTCCTGAATTTTGAAATTTTACCCTTTTTTGTTTACCATAAACACAATCTTCACAGAACTCTAAGTCCACTTCTTTCAAACCTGGTAGAAGCTTCTTTGTTTGAAGGATTTGCATTCCTTTGGCACTCATATGCCCAAGCCGGTAGTGCCACACCGCACTGTCAACTTCTGTAGTTGCTGCACAGGCTGAAGGTTGTGTGCTAACAGTACACAAGTAAAGTGTACCAACCTTTTCTCCCTTGGCAACCACCAAAGATCCCTTTGAGATCTTCCACCGTTTGTTTCCAAATGCAATGTTGTGACGTTCATCGTCCAGTTGTCCTCTAGAGATCAAATTTTTGCGAAGAGAAGGAACATGCCTAACATCTTTAAGCTTCCATTCATTTTCGTTAGCAGTTTTGACAGAAATTGTACCTTTGCCGACAATCTCACAAGCTTCATCATCTCCCAAGTATACATACCCAAAATTACCTTTGGTGTAGTGTTGGAAATGTTGCTTGTGTGGTGTCGCATGAAATGAAGCCCCGGAATCTACTATCCAGGAATTAGACACATTGTCTAATGAGAGAATTAGAGCATCTTGCTCTACTTTACCTGCCACATTGGCCTCCGATGTTGGCTTGTTGTCTTGAGACTCTGTCTCCTTCTTCTTCTTGGACCAGCAATCCTTCTTGACGTGGCCCTTTTTGCCGCAGTTCCAACATTCAAGAACTGACTTTGTGCGTGACTTGCTCCGCCTTGAGCGATCACGACCCTTTTGGTTTTTGAACCTCTCCTTAGGCCTTCCTCTTGTTTCCACTGACAGTGCAGCACTTGATGATTCTCCTGTGCTTCTCCTTCGTATTTCCTCGCTTAGGAGAACACCCACAACATCATCAAACTTAAGAGTATTTGTGCCAGAAATAGAATTACTTACAGCCATGACAAGGCTGTCCCAACTATCCGGTAGAGATGATAGTATAAGAAGAGCTCGCACTTTGTCATCGAAATTGATTTTCACCGATCGAAGTTGACTTATGTTTGTGTTAAAGTCATTTAGGTATTCTGCAACTGAACCATTCTCTACCATCTTTAGATTGAACAAGCGCTTCATAAGAAATACCTTATTGGATGCCGATGGTTTCTCGTAGAAGTCGTCAAGTGACTTCATCAAGTCCTCCGTGGTCTTCATCTCCAAAACATTGAAGGCCACCGTTGACGCCAAGCTTAACCGGATTGTTCCCAGTGCCTTTCGATCAAGGACAATCCATGCTTCATCTGCCATTGTTGCGGGCTTCTTCGCAAGACCGCCTAGTGGCAAATAGAGGTCCTTCTGGTAGAGATAGTCTTCAATCTGCATCTTCCAATGTTGGTAGTTTTTGCCGTTGAACTTCTCAATCTTGAGCTTCCCTTCCTCCGCCATAACTCCCACTCAATTCAAGGAATTCTTTCCTTGAGATAATTTAGCTACGAGAAAACCTTGCTCTAATACCAGTTGTTAGGAAATAAGACGTAGCTAAATAGATAATTGAGTAGATTACTTAATGGAGAGAGACCGATTTACATACACGAGATTATAGAGTAGAGAGAGAGAGAGAGAGAGAGAGAGAGAGAGAGTACACACGATATATGTGGTTCACCCAATGTGGGCTACGTCCACGGGAAAGCAGCCATTCAATGGCTTTAGTACATCAAAACAAGAAGTAGTTTACAAAGGGATTATACCCTTAATGGAGCTCCCACCTTGCTTCACTCTCACCACCTCACACTCACCTTGTTGCATCAACTTCACACTATGAAATGTGTGTAGAAATGGCCTCCTTTTATAGGCCAAAAGGGCTGCCCTCTCTTATGAGAGACAGCCATGTGTAGCCGCCCTTGTGCGAATAAGTCCAAATCGGACCCTCCAATCCGCCCATGTGTGGCCGCCCTTGAAAAGACAAGTCCGCTTTTGAATTCGGCCACCAGACACCGGCCATTGACTTCCGACCACCGGCCATCGGCCATTGACTACCGGCCACAGGCCAACCGACTGGTTGTTTTCCGACCACTTTCCGGCCGCCGTCCGGCCATAATATTCCGGCGAAAAAAAAAGTCTCGGGGGCCTACGCCCCGAAGGCCTTTAAAGTTGCCCCTGATTCTTTTCCGTGAAAATTTTGGTTTTCTGTGAGTGATTTTCCTTCATGCACGATGGCTTCTCCTCATAATGGGGGCCTTACAAATGTGCGCTTTTACCACAGAAAATTACAAGGGTAAATCAGGCTCCATACTTAACGCATACACTATATTGTGGTGGCTTCACGAATCAATTTCCAAGCAGGGTCTAAGAGAAATCTTAAGCCCACAGAAAACAAGGGTTCCAATCAGGGCTAGAAAATACATTTTTCCTAACCGAACAAAATAAGGGGAAACCTGAAATTCTCCCGGTTTTCAGGTCAAAATTTGAAGCTTTTGCCGGGGTAATTACCTTACTAAAACTTGTGTAAATTTACCGGTTTTCTTAAAGGCAAGCTTAAAGTCTAACCGGGATTTTATAATTTTAGCCAGTTAAAATACACTAGACCTCGGTTTTTTTCTAACACTGGTTCCAATGAGCCTAAGGGGAAGGACAGTGTCCAAAAGTCTCCTAAGGGCAATACCAATAACAACAAATCTAAGGAGAAGGGAGTTTACAAAGGCAAAAACAAACTCTCTCCTGAAGAGCTTGAGTGTTATCGCAAGAATAACCGTTGTTTCAAATGCGGCGAGCAAGGGCATGCGTACCGTGCTTGCCCCCAAAAGAACACCCTCCATGAGCCTCCTAGAGCTGCCTTGGTCAAAATCCAAGAAGAGGAAGCTCACCACAAAGGATCTCCTCTATACCATGCTTGGGGAAAGGTAAGAGAACATGATGCTTTTATTATCTTTGACCCTGGTTCTACTCACAATTCATATCCACAAAATTGGCCACCAAGCTAGGCATCCAAGCCTATGAGATGGGAGATGTCCCACTTGGAAGATGGTGCTTTCAAGGGGCAAGAAGCTTCAGTCACTCCCTTAATCGGGAAATTGAGGCTTCATGTCCAAAGCTATGTGGACAAAGAGGACTGCTTTATCTCTCCTCTCAAGGACGAGGATGTAATCCTAGGCGCACCATGGTTTGATCGCATGGTTGCCAATGTTAAATTCCCTAAAAGGAAAATCTACTTTAAGTACCGGAAAAAAGATATGTACATAGATGCCAAAGAGATGGGTAACACCATACCCATTGTACATACGCAAGCTTTCAATAAGTCAATAAAGAGCTCTATTTTCATGTACATGATTTTTGTTAAAGATTCTCAAAATGAACCTAATGCTTTAGCAAGAGAAAATATAAACAATCACAAGGAATTAGAGTTATCCAATTTTCTCAAGGGGTTTCAAGATGTTTTTATTGATGAAATCCCTTGTGAACTACCTCCTAAACGAGGCAATGATGACCATGCAATTGAACTTCTTCCAGGAAGTTCACAGCCTAATAAACCTCCTTATAGAGTTTCTCAAGCTCAACAAGAGGAGATTATGCGGCAAGTGCATGAGTTAGTTGAGAAGGGCATGGTTAGGCCTAGCTCATCTCCATTTTGCTCACCCGTGTTATTAGTGCAAAAGAAAGACGACACATATCGTATGTGTGTCAAGTATAGAGCACTAAATAGGATCACTATCAAAAAATGTTTCCCGTTCCACGGGTAGAAGACCTATTTGATAAGCTACAAGGGTTGACCTCCTTCAGTAGGATTGACCTAAAAAGTGGCTACCATCAAATAAGGATAGTTGATCAAGACATTGTAAAAACCGCATTTCTCATCACATTTGGTCTTTACAAATACATTGTCATGCCTTTTGGCTTGACCAATGCACCATCCACGTTCAACTGCTTGATGGCGAAGCTATTCAGGCCTCACCGAACCTTTACTGGAGTGTTCTTTGATGATATTATCACCTACTCTAATTCACAAGACGAACACAAGCAACACCTCCAGATTCAGTTTTTAGGTCACATTATCTCTCAAGGTGGCATCCAAATGGATCCATCAAAGCTAGAGGTAATAAAAGGATGGCCTAATCCAACGAATCTTCATGAACTAAGAAGCTTTATAGGTATGTGTGCATACTATAGATGCTTCATAGAAAAGTTCTCACTAATAGAAGGACCATTACATGACCTAGCAAAGAAAAAAGTTAAGTATACATGGTCTGCCAAGGAGAACAATGCTTTCGAAAAGCTTATCTCTCAACCTGTGCTTACACTGCCAGATCTCTCAAAGCCATTTGAGGTCCAATGTGACGCTTGTGGTGATTGCCTTGGAGCTGTTTTGCTCCAAGAAGGGCATGCCATAGCCTATGAAAGTTAAAGGCTCGGCCCTGTTCAGCAAGCTCTAGGAATATATGAAAAGGAACTCCTCGCAACTCTACATGCCTTAGACTCGTGGAAGCACTATTTATTGGGGACTCCTTTCATCCTGCAGACGGATCACCAAAGCCTTAAGTACTTCATGACACAGAGCAAGCTCTCCGACAAACAAATGAGGTGGGAAAGTTTCCTTTCACAATTTCATTTTCATTTTGTTCACATTGCTGGCAAGCATAATCAAGTAGTCGATGCACTCTCAACACGGCCAAGAGTGAATGCGGTTTCCATAGCAACTCACAATGATCTATCTTCTATGATAGATGAGTATGCTATTGATCCCGATTTTAGAGATGTGATTTAACCCCTTGCATTAGGGAAGAAAGAGGAACCATTTACTTTACAAGATGTTTATCTTCTCTATGGCAAAAGACTATGCATTACTAACTCACTACGTGAGCAAGTAATGTATGAATATCATGCTCCTCCTTATGCGGGGCATAGAGGGATTCAGTCTACCCAAAAGGGATTGAAACATATTTCTATTGGCCTACCATGAAAGAAAACATACAAGAGTACGTTTCTAAACGTGTGGTATGTGATGCATGGTTTTTAGGACCCCTTCTGAAGATGGAATAAAGGCACAGTCAGTTGTTGGGGAGATGAGGATACTCTAGTCCAAGGGATCTCAAAAGAGAAGAAAAATCTACTTCACAAGCACCAAAGAGTAAAAAGTGCCATGGGCAGAAGATACATGGGAACGAGCTCTTATGCATGCCTACAACCTATATCTTACAGAATAGCCCATTCTAGGTGTGAATTTCTAGTGAAATTTACACGAGGATGTTCGTGTGGACTCACAGCACAACATACTCCGTTTTCACTTTTTTACCGACAGTAAATATTTTTTACCACAGTAAATATTTTTCACTTACATGGTAAATACAAATCACTTTTTACCTACAATAACTTTTTTTACCCATGGTAAATATTTTTAACTGCACCATAAGTATTTGGTAGGTAACAATTCACTGTTACTAGAAGCAGTGATTGGGCATCAACAATGCAGTTACAGGAGGAGAAAAGGGGAAAATCTTATGGTAAAGGTGAGTCAACAGGGATAAAGACTTTTGAGTTGAAAAGAGACATGCTGATTTTTTCAAAGAACACATGTCAAAAGAAGCCATGGTTGAGGATTTTTTGAGAATTTGATATTCAGGAGGACCCAGCTGCCACCTCCCCCCTGCAGGTCCCTCCCTGACATGTGCAGAACCTCCAGTTTCAACAGCCACCTTACCTGCTCTTAAATGCTGGTCAAGGCCTTATCCCCATGTGTCACAATCAGAAAAATCAGCATTTACCCTCCCCTCTCACATCACTCTAGAGAATATCTTGATGGTGACATATCAAGTGACCTCAATATGTTGACCACCCTAAGCAAAACGTAACCCCAATCAGCGGATTTAAGCATGTTTATCCCTAATCCTAAACCCTCTCAGAAACCTATATAAGGAGGCCTTCTCTCACTCAAAACCAACACTTCACCCACTTCACCAAGCAACGAAGCTATGACGACATTGCTCACAACGAGGAGCTATGGATGGAGCTCTACTCTCTCTCCCTCTCCCTCTCTCCCTCTAGTATGCTGCATTACTAGCCCTAAAACCTAAATAAGGAGTCTTCTCTCATGCTCCATGGCCACCATCCTCGCCATCATTCTCTAAGGTATTGATGTGTTGCTAGTAGGATCATACCTACTTGCTGGGTTGATTGTTTTTGACAAGGGATTATGCCATCCTTGGCTTGCTTCTCTATATCCTTGTTATGTATGATCAGATGCCGTTGTATTGTTAAGCTGATGTCTTGTGTATATATATGCTACATAAGGTCCCTAAGCTTTGTTTCTATGTGTTTTGCCATATGTTTTGATGCCATCATAATGCCAGAAGTCTCACTTGCCTATGTGCACTATGTGTGAGGTCCCTAAACCTCTTAATTTAGGGTGGTGCCCCCATTGTTTTGTTCTTTGCTTGTTTGCATGAGGCGTGGTTTGTGGAGTGTGCACGAGTACAGAGGCCACCCGATTGCACTGCTCTTTTTCCTGCTATCAGTATGCAAAGACGAAGTTTGATAGAGGGAAGCAACTTGGACTGCTTCAACCTTTGCCAATCCCTAATTCACCATGGGAGAGCATATCCATGGATTTTATCTTTGGATTGCCTAAGTCTATCCGTGGGAATATGGATGATAGTAGACATGTTCAACAAACAAGCTCATTTTATACATGTCAAAAAAACTATCAAAGCCCATCAAATGGCAAACCTCTTCATATCACAAATCTTCAAGTACCATGGCTTGCCAATGTCCATAGTGTTGAACAGAGATCCTAGAATGACTAGTAATTTCTGGAAGGGTCTCTTTGAGAACTTAGGGACAAGGCTAAACTTCTCTTCTGCCTATCACCCACAAACGGATTGCCAAAGTGCAATAGCTAACCTAACAATTCTTGATCTACTAGAAGCCTACGTAATGGAAGTAGATCAAAGGTCCCAATGGGAGAAGTACTTGCCCTTGGTGGAGTATGCCTACAATAATACTATACATACCTCCACGGGAAAAGCACCTTTCGAGGTGATTGAGGGAAGATCAAAAAGTCCCCTTCTACTTAAGGTACATGAGAAGATCTTCGCTGTAGATGAGTGTATCCGAGACCTACAAGAATCTTTCCAAAAGATTAAGGACGCTATCTCTATCTCACAACAAAGGGAAAAGGCTGCTGCTGCTGATAAGCACAAAAGAGCCCAAGACTTTAAGGAAAATGATTGGGTCCTACTTAAATTTCCCAAGGCTCAATTAAGGCACACGACGAGCAAGAATCCTACGGGACACCAAAAGTACTATGCTAAGTTAGCAAAAGGTACTATGGTCCCTTCTAGATTCTTAGACCAATCAATGAGATGGCCTATCAACTCAAGTTGCCCAATCATTGGCTCATGCACAGTGCTTTCCATGTGAGCCTACTAAAGCCTTACAAAGGAGATCCACCTAAAGAACCAACTTTTGAGGATCCACCGAAGATTGAGGACAAGGAAGAGGTGCTGCAGCCCGAGTCCATTCTCCGACATGGAGACAAGGTATTAAGAGGCGGTAAGACTATCTGATGATATCTTATTAAGTTTGAGAATTATCCTTTTGAAGATGCTAGATGCATCCAAGGCTTACAATTAAAGGATAACCTAAACATTGTCAATGCTTATAATGCTTCCCTAGAGTAAGAAAATGTACAAATATTTAAAATGAACAAAGTTTTTGTCTTATAAGACTCTCTTTTTCTTTATTGTGCACAAATGTTAAGTAGTATGCATGCTTAGAATCAAGTTTGTGGAGACGACATCTTCCAAACACGAAGTAGAGCTTGTCACTCTATAATGGAAGATTGATAGGACTAATGTGCAGACATGCTAGCGGCAGCTTAGGCTCTGAAGCATCAAATGGATTAGTCATCCATTTTGGAACGATGTCGTAGGGTAAGATAGGGATCCTCTACCCGCTAGAAAAAGGACTAATGAATAGGCTTTATCTTCTCTACCCCATAGTCGAGGACGACTATAATTTCAAGAGAGAGGTAATGTCATAATCGCTAATATCTAATTCTCCTAAATGATTTTCTCATGTTAAGCTGATCATTTAATATGGGGAAGTACCAAGGGAGAAAAATCTAGAATATTGGTTAAGCTTGTAGACCGGCCACAGTAGGGATCCAAAGGGAGGGCCATCTGCAAAAGAGCAATGTGCAACAATGGGCTAACAAGAGAGAAAATGGAACTAGAGCATGCAATCGGATCCAGAGTTTCTAAAATTGAAATGCTAGATGGACCAATGAGAGTGAAGTTTCCAAAAATGAATAGGGACTCCCTATAAAGGCCATTTTTGTATCATTTTTAATGCTTTTTTCTGAGAGGCTTTTTGGCTAGAGACCTTGATCGGTTTGAGTGTGTGCCTGCAGAGAGCCATTGTGAGAGTGTGTGTTTTGTTGGGTGGGTTTCTTTGTGCAGAGATGTGTGCCTGCAAAGCCCAAAGTTTGTGTTTTCTTGTCCGACGACCATGTGGGTGAGCTGTTTGATGTGTTCGAGTTGTACATGGTGTTTATGAGCATGGTGAAGCTTCCATAGTGTTTCTCAAGTGTCGTTTTCCTTGCCCCCCTTCTGTACTTGTTTTTGCTTTGTGTGGTGCTGTCGTTGATGTGTGTGCCCCCTGGGCCCTTTTTGTGTGCGGAATGGAAGTGAGAGAGTAGTTTTGTGTGTGGAAGCGGCATGTGGCTTGAAACAAGATGTGAAATGTTTGTCGATAGCTGTGGTGAGCACGGTGGTAACTTTTGAAGGTGTTTTTTGAGAGGATAGGGGTGCTGTGAATGTCCTAAGCTATAGAGAGGCCTTGTGCTTTGTGCAGGGTGCATTCCCACATTCCCCCTCTCCAACATGCATGCACACACACACACACACACACACACACACACACACACACACACACACACACACACACACACACACACACACACACACACACACACACACACACATGTCTATGTGCTAACCATCAAGACCTAATGGCAAGCCTATCTCCAGATATCAAGACTACAAAGACCTACATTGTATGGTATGCTACTACCACTGGGTCTACCCCGCTTATGGAATCTCCATATATTCCCTCCCATGCGCGCTTCCCAGTGTAAATCACAAGGCTACATGCCTTTAGAATCCGGCTTGGATTCACACGCTCAGAGCCAAAAACCTTTCGCCTTAACCCTACGCTATGAAACGCTCTCTGTCCATGCAGTTGACGCTATGCCTAACTTTCCTCTGCTCCGCCATCGTAGCTTGCTCGCCATCTGCTATCCTAGACATGGCCACTCACAATTGCGTAGCCCCCACCCCTCCTTGCCATTGCTCTCTCAGCTAGAGCATCTCCCTCCCTCTCTCTCTCTCTCTCTCTCTCTCTCTCTCTCTCTCTCTCTCTCTCCCCCCAAAACTCTATCTCCCTCTCGGTGTTTGCCCTCACACAACCACTTTGCATGGCGTTCCTTTAGAACACCACCGTGAGGTCACTCTTGAAATGCCCCACATATGGACATAAGAGAGAGAAAAAGTAGAGTTTTGCCTGCATGTGCTTCCAGGAGTAGATAACTGCTCACCAAGAGTTCATTCTTAGTTAATTACTTACAAGACCTGACCATCATCAACTCGCCAAGAAAAATAGTGTCTTAGACAAGTGTTCAATCTCATGCGGCTTCACACGCAAAAGGACCTGCACTCGTAGCTCCACATCCTTGAAAACACATTATGCAGCATGGCGACTAGAGAGAGAGAGAGAGAGAGAGAGAGAGAGAGAGAGAGAGAGAGAGAGAGAGAGAGAGAGAGAGAGAGAGAGAGAGAGAGAGAGAGAGAGAGAGAGAGAGAGAGAGATTGCTGGGTGAACCCTCACATCATTCTCTCATTGCCGCCTTTAAACTGCAACATTGTCCATCCCCTGCAAGATCCTCCCACCACCATAGCAAAAGAAATAGAGATGTTCACCGCCTAGGGACGGAGAGAAAATATATTTTAATGGGATTGCACACACGTTGTCGTGCTGAAACGTACATAGTGGGAACGCATCCTACAAGAGTTATCTTGTAACTTTTTAGATACATAGTTATATTTTTTATAATGTACATATACATATTTAAGTATAATAATATGCTTTCTATCTCATCCTATTATTTATCTCAAGGGTAATTTATTCTGTCTACAAATTCTAGGTTCTCCTTGCTACAGGTACATCTCTCCCCGCAGTATCCTTATTGCCTACGGGCAAGAATAGGGCTTGGGAGGGAAACTTCTCATCTCTTCACTTCTCTCATATCTACATTTCTCACATACTATCCTAGATGAATAACCCACATGATGATAATTTCTATCGCTTTCACCCTGTACGATCTATTACAATTAACGTATGGATTAGCCATAAAATACACTTTCAACAACGTATAGTGTTTCTCTTTGGTCAAGAAAGGCTCAATGAAATACTTCTATCACCAGATCCCATCATACTACCTCTCATAGACTATAACCTTTCTTTTGACGTAAGCGTAGTTATTTTTCTATGAACCAAGAGTATTTGTACACACAATTAATCCCAATCACTAGACAAAATATATATATCATGGTAAACACAAAACAAAAATTCCAAAGAACAATTCGTAGCCTATTTGGTTAGCCAAGATTGAATGCCATTAACTCATCTATTAACCCTTTCATATTACCCATGATACGATATGACCATAGCCTTGATGTTTTCATCTTTGTGTTGTTTTGACATTCTCTTTTGTGTTCTTTCTTTGTGTGTGTGAGTGCAAGAGAGAAAGAGTGGGTCTTCTTTGATTGCACTTCTTTCCAAACCCTAGTCTTCATGGCATCTATGGTTTAACTCCTTCATATAGTTTTTGTTGAGTTTTGTCACAAACTCTCACAGCCATAAGCCCGGTGCTTTCCTAGCAAGACCGCAAATTTCGTGACATATTTTTGGTGAACCCGACGTGAACAAGCCAGGGTGAGAGTACATAAAGATGGCTAACAAAGTGGAGCAGCTATATGCTGAAATGAAAGAGCTTGCAGACAGATGCAAATGGCTTGAAGAAGAAGACCAGATTCAAAAAGCGATTGAAAGCACTAGGCAATCTGCATATAATGAGCTTAATATATTGGAAGGCTATGATCCAGAAGGATATCTTGAGTGCTATGTGACAGAGATGAGGCTTCAAGCAATTCCAAAAGCTCGGATGATTGCAGCATTTGTTGAACTTGTGAGTGATGATTTCAAGCACCAAGTTCAAGACTATGCAAGTGTATATGCAAGAAACTGGGGTGAGTTTTCTACAGCTATAACACAGGTATGCTTGGAACATCAAGACCAAGAGATGGAGCAGAGTGGAAGTGGATGTGACCAGCTAGAGTTGGTGTCTTCTGTAAGCCATGCAAGTGTCAACACATCCATACATGCTAATTTAGAAGCAGTAATAGATGGATATCTTTTGCAAGATGCAAATTTATTGTATGCAGATGAAGCAGACATAGTGAAAGCTATTTATGCACGTTTGGGTCTTGAAACCTTCGTATCTCAAGATAATGACTCTCATGATGCTATCCAAGTGCCTGAAATGGCTCAAAGAGGCTTAGAGGATGATGCAAACTCATCGGCTATGATAGATGATTTGGATGCTCCTTTTGATTCTTTTGAAGATGCACATGAGTGTATATACAAGGACGAGGATGCCATGGTTTTGACAGAGTATGTGAAGGGAAAACAGGTGGAATACGGCTATATTAGTGATGTGCTACAATCTACTTTTGAGCAGATCCAGGAACTTTTACCAAGTTTAGAAGAGCCGGATGCCTATGCTGAAGACATATACCAGGATGAAGAAGTCATTATCAATGCTTTCCTATGCGAGTTTGATGCATGTGGTACTACCCAATTGGATATGCCTAGCTGCAAAAGTTCTAATTTAGAGGGGGTGACTGAAAATCTCTTCCTTTGTGAGTATAGCTTTGCTAGTAGCATTGCGGATTGTGAAGTACCTCAACTAGACGAGGTGGAAAAAGAGGAGTGCATTGGCAGAGTAATATGTATGTCTTGTATATATGGGGTAGCAGATGTGATGCAGATGATTCATGAAATTGTGCCTTATTTAGAGCTAGATGCAACAAGCTTTCACAATTCCATGGTAGAGGAAGGAATGACAGATGCAGATTCTGTGCATGAGGATTGGGGTTCTGTGGATGAAGCTATGAATCTTCAAGATTCAAAAATCAAAGATAGAGAAGTGTGTGGTTATGCTATACAGGTTGAAGTGACATCAGAGGATAGAGTAGAAGAGCAAGAAACCTCTTCGGATATGGTCTGTGATTGGGGTGAAATTTCTTATCTGTGTGAAGATGCAAATAAAGATGCTTGTCATAAAGTGCCTACTATACAGGGTTTTAAGAATTTCGGTTGCCTGCAGGTATGCAAACAATATCTGAGGCATAAAAGGGATTTAGGTCTTGTGTCACAGGGTATAAATTGCAAGCAGGTTTGTGAGCATCTATCTGCTATGGATATGAAGGGTCTACATGGTGATGCTTTGAAGCAAGAAGAGGATGCTAGCTCCATGCTGACACCAGAGTCATGTAATGAAGAAGAGTAATGAAGAAGGGCCATTGATGAGAGGAATTCATGAGGGAGTGACTAGTAATGCCAAATTATACTTAGCCATTAACATAAGCCTAAGCCTACACTTTCTCCTAGAGGAAGACTAGCCATTCTTGCATGCTATCCATGGAAGATCAACTCTAATCAAATAATGTCTTGGACTTGGCGTATCAATCAAAGTGGAGTTCTCCCCTCTTCTTCTCTCTCCATCAATAATGGTGCCAAAGGGTTTGTCAAGTAAGATGTGTTCTACATTGATATTTTCTTGATTTCTTTTTCATATATATGTATCTAATCTCATCTCCTTAACCAAACCTATCTCTCTCATTCTTAGTAATTTATTCTGTCTACAAATTCTAGGTTCTCCTTGCTACAGGTACATCTCTCCCCGCAGTATCCTTATTGCCTACGGGCAAGAATAGGGCTTGGGAGGGAAACTTCTCATCTCTTCACTTCTCTCATATCTACATTTCTCACATACTATCCTAGATGAATAACCCACATGATGATAATTTCTATCGCTTTCACCCTGTACGATCTATTAGAATTAACGTATGGATTAGCCATAAAATACACTTTCAACAACGTATAGTGTTTCTCTTTGGTCAAGAAAGGCTCAATGAAATACTTCTATCACCAGATCCCATCATACTACCTCTCATAGACTATAACCTTTCTTTTGACGTAAGCGTAGTTATTTTTCTATGAACCAAGAGGATTTGTACACACAATTAATCCCAATCACTAAACAAAATATATATATCATGGTAAACACAAAACAAAAATTCCAAAGAACAATTCGTAGCGTGCCTTGCTAACTGGCACGCGAGCATAAAAGGGGATGGAGGCTCTGTCATGTTTCGCACGAAGCTAGAGTCGAAAAGGGCGATGTTTGGCTTTCTAAAAGAAACCCATAGTGTTGTGTTGGGTTAGGGAGACTTTCATTGTTTTCAGCGCAAGATGGAGACTTACCTTTCATTTCACTTTTTTTTTTGTGCAAAACTCACAATTGTGAGTGAATTATATTGATCAACCTAAAAAATTACAAGGTCTTGCCATGCTCGTGTTGAGCCATGACATCATACAGGGACCAAAATCACAACGGCTACCAGGGCAGCAAAGTCCATTGCCATGCTCTTTTGATATCTTTTAATTACCGATGGCTAGTATTTTCCCTCGTCGTAGGCATGCGAATTGCTGACAAAAAAGCACAAGTAATCCTAGCCCAATCCTTCGAGTTTTGCTTGCGTCCGAGTGTCCATATTAGCACTTTGCTTTCTTGTATAATTTTTGCGAAGCTTGCCACCTCGAAACCTCCTTCAAACACACGGCGGTTCCTTGTTTGCCATACATTATGAAAGAAGAAGTATCGGACAATTTGAGTGTCGATGAGGAGGGCAGGACTACCCGAATTCTTCCCTCCAAGGAATAGATCGGTCTTGAAGAAACCTATTTTCCATGTTCTTTGGACCCACTTGCATACTTTCCCTGCTAGGCCTTTGATAGTCGGGCAATCCATAAAGAGGTGGGCTAGATCTTCACTAGCGAGCCTGCACCCCAAGCATCGATCTGACCCAATCCCTCTCTCCCGAATCTTCACCCCCATTGGTAGAGCAGCGCAGATTACCTTCCATAAAAATACCTTCATGTGCTACAGAACCTTAGGCTTCAAGATGTTCTCTATTACTTGCTCCCACCTTTCCTTCGGCCATTGTTTTTTCCATATCTTGTTAAGGGGGCTAGATCAATCCTTCTTATGCATCATTGTATGATAAATGTTTTTAGGATGGGGTTTCCATAGGAGACTGCTTCCGAGCCGTTTCCAGGCTTTCCAGTCCAGCTCCGAGTCACAGATCGGCATCACTATATTTTCAAGCTCTTTCATCACTTTGTGGACAAGCAAGACCTCCAAACTATTAAGTTGGTATTGGGTGACCAGAAGATCAATGGTTTTCCAACTCTTGTTGTCACTGTCCTAGAAGTGCCCAAGTCGATTCAGACCCTTGTTATTCAGTTTCCTGGCTGTCTCTATCCAAAAGAAAATTTGTGGCGGATCTGCAACTTTGGACAGCCAGGGGGACCCATGCAAAATGGAGTTCTTGAAGTACCTGGTTTCTTCCCCCACTTTAAGACTCCTGCTTCCCTATTGCATTTTCTTACCAATTCTCCTGAGCTGCCCCCCAGTCTAAGGGTAGACATTAGGAAATTTCGGAGGTCATTTGGAGGGCCATATGAAGAGAGAGAAAAATAGAGCGCGTCCAATGAGCATGAGGGATACGTTACATAGAAAAGTATGTGGAAAGACTCAAAAAATAGGAAAATAGCCTAAAAACTTGGATTGTGGCATCGTAATTTCCTTGCTTTTACCGAGCTGTTAGGTGCTTGCTAGTGGTCCCATTGCTGATATTCTCTTATGGTCATTAACGTACTGGAGGGTGACCATTAAGCACGCACAAGATATTGGAATTCTAAAACACTTTCCCTCCATTAGAATACTTTCAAAGTGAATCTCCTTCCACTAAAGATTTTCTCTGAGAGCTATGGCTTCCACGTCTTCTCGCCCAAGAAGCTCTAGGTGTTTACTGTCTCTCACACCAACAACCAACAACTGCACTTTGCCTAGAAGGCCAAGTAGTATCATATCCTCAATTACAATATCAACTTCAATAAGTGCAGAGAACCAATGGGTTGGACAAAGGATAAAAAAATGTTCATGGGTCCTCATGCAACCAAGAAGACCCAAGAGGTCTAGTGGTATCAATGTTTACCGCTCATCATGGAAGGCCACAGTGTTGGATTTCAAAGTTGAAATCGGCAAAAGATCTGTAAAGGAAGTTCTTGTTCAGCATATGTTTACCCATCCAGACGTGATAGCAAACGGTGGAAATGTATCAAATATACATCAACCACGTTGCAATTGTAAGTACTCTTGACATCTGAACTTAGTTTGATTTGTCATTTCACTTATTGATACTCTCATTATAACTTTTCTTATATATTTTGCAACGTTTATCCCTCTTCTTATGAGAAATGTCTCCATTATTCACAGCTCAACTACATTAGATTTGTCATTTTTACTTATTGATACTCTTAGTTTAACTCTTCTTATATATATTGCAGATGTTTATCCCTCTTCTTATGAGCAATGTGAGCCTGTGGAGTGCATAATAGGCCTCTTCCTTGTTGTTCATGCCCACATTGGTTCTCTACAGTATTCAGGGAGGAGCAGTAAAAGCCTGGCTGATGAAGGAATATTTTTTTATGACCACTTCTACCAACTCAGCTCAGGGAATAAGAATGGCATGTTGGTGAAATTGCCTCTACCAATCGATTGGAACACTGTGGACTGGCCAGTTCCCGAGGAAACAATGGTGGAGGCAATGCGAAGTAAGCTCTACAAGGATATACAGAGGTCTCTACGTATCTCTATTCCCACCAAACTGGTTAGAATTGCAAACTTTTGTCCTGCTGCACTCTTCATAGAGTTGTTTCATAGCTACAATATCCGTGTTACGAAAACTATGTTCATTGGCAAGTCATTTCAGCAGTCATCCTGTGACAAACCTCTTGACAGAGGATGGTCTGTAAAGGAAGAGATTGGCTTACGGTGCGAGGTCACGCTTGATACTCTAGTTGTCAAGTACATGATTGCAAGCCAATCACTGTTACTCTCCTTTTGGTATATGCGGTCACAAATGCTCAATGGTAAGTACATTCCTATGGACCAGGTTTTTTCTGCAGGTTTGGAAGATAATCCTGCTGTGGATGTGGAAGTGATTGATAAAGAGCATGGCCTAATGTTAGTGGTTACAATAAGGAAGCTATGTAGTCTTCTGCAGTTGCGGCATGACATAATTGAAGAGTCAATGGACAGGGACCTATCAAATTTTTCCTTTTTCCTAGCTGGCCGTAAGGTGATGTGACGAAGGGAAAAAGATATTTTGTGCAAAGAGTTAGATGGTCGGGTTGAAATAGTGTCAATGTAACAGAGATTCTTGTGAACCCAAGTGTATACGAATGACTTTCAATACATGAAGTTTTTTGAGCTCATTTGTCAATTGTGCCCTGTGAATATAAGTGTGCTTGAAATACATTTCTTTAGCATGCCAAATCTCTCTCTCTCTCTCTCTCTCTCTCTCAATGTTAGACAAGACAAAGACATGATAGAAGAGTCATCTTAATTCATTAGAAAGTACAAACTCGTCCGTGAACAATGGACTGAGATACAATTTCTGTAAGTATGCAATCAGAATGTCTTCAAGGTAAAAATCAAAGGAATGCCCCTCGAAAGAAGGTGGTGAGATAGTTGTTCCCGGTGGATTAGTTCTTCCTTTTCAGGAGTATCATCAATCAGTAGTGTATTAGTTGCATCAAAGGGTACACCGATTTGGCTAAATGGTTTGTACAAAAGAGGTAAATGTGGTTTTTTAGGGTGGTAGTGGCCCTCGACGGTAACACATTTTCTTTGATCATACGAAAAGGAAAAATCTAACGTGTGAGCGCCGCATACACCGCAAACTATTGTAACTAGTGGCGACAAGTTTTGCCTTTGCATTGAAGACCATATGGAAACTCTGAAGCGCGGAAGAAGAAACTGAATAAATTCCTTGGCTCCTGGACGAACCACGACTCGCGAACCACGACTCGAAAAGTTCCCATCCGAAACGTTTGCAAATCCTCAAAGGGTTCTGTGTCACTGAGAGGCACACGCATCAGCAGCAATCCATTGAGGTCCAAGATAATCAACCTCTGTAAAAGTTGACAAGTACATATAAGTACTTAGAAGCTGAACATATTTTGCCATACTTGAATAGACATTACCGGAACAACCGTATCTACAGGTAGCAAGGGTCCATATTGGGTCTCTGTAGTGTTGTTGTCGTTGTTTCTCTCCTCTGATTTAGCTTCATCATTCACATCTTCATAGTCATCATTCACATCTTCATCAAGGGTCTCCCCCATGGCTCTTTCTGCCTCATTCAAGGTTTCCTCCAAGGTCTTTTCCTCTGCCTCGGTTGACCGGCTTGCATCATCCCATCCTTGTCTCATCCATCCTTGCCTCATCCATATTAGTTTGCTCATCCCTAGGCCTGCTTTCCTCATCCATATCCTTTTGCTCATCCATTGGCCTGCTTTCCTCATCTTGGGTTTCATCCATAGGCTCTTTTGGCTCCTCCACTGGCTGACTTGGCTCTTTCATTGTCTCCTCCATAAGCCCCTCCGGTTGTACACTAGCACCTTCCATATGCTCATTTGACCTTTCCTCATCCTCGGCTCTTTCATCTTCAGCTGATATGACCCCCTCGGCCCGTTGTGATTCCACTGTATCGGATGCAAAGGTTTGTCGTGGTGGCACGCCATGTATTGTCATATCAATTGTGCGGTCGTCCAAGACGCTATCTTCAGGTTCTCTGGGGCTCGACATAGTAAGCAGGTGTTGTATGAAACTTACCCGGTATCTTTGCAAATAATCATATGTGTAGTTTTTTAAAGCACTCTGCAAAATTGAAAGACCACATGGTGAGAATTCTTGTATAAACTAAACCAAAACCGACTGAATGCATTGCCAAATGGTTACCTTAGTCATGAAAGGTTTTAAGGCAAAGTAGCTTTGCAGGACATATTCTGCATGGAGAAGACATCTCCAACCGCAAGAATTTCCATCGGTTTGATTTGGGACAGGTAAATCTTTGATTGGGGCCTTGTATAGTTCATACCTTCCACATAGCTTGCCATAGGCAAGCAACAACCTCTTTATACAACTGCACAAAGCAGTATCAAGATGTTAGCTTGAGGCTTCAAATTTACATGGATATCTATAAGAAACACTTTCTGATACATAACACTTCCAACCTAATTTCAGGGTGGGTTCCTTTTATTGAATTGAACACCCACAGTGCTGGTTGGTCAACATCAAGGCATATGAGACTTCAGTGATGGTTGTTCTCATATGGAAAGATGATGACAGTTACTTCCAGCATAGCACAGTGGAGAAACCAACTCTCAAAGGTCCCAGATGGATTGTTCTTCTCTCTAATAATCACTGACATTTGTGGATCAAGAAGAAACACCTCCGTGTGGGTGTGCGGTGGGAGTTGACTTTTGATCAAGCTGCACAGAGTATACCTGAGTTAGTAAACCTATTATCTGAGTTTTCAAAGTTAGAAGATAGTAACACTTACTTAAGACAAGCATAGATAATTGTGTCTGAGATCTGAGCATCTGGATTCAGAAATAAATTAATGTCCACTTTTTTCAGAGCTAGCTTTCTGGCTCCATCTACAAATGGTATCTCTGCAAGCAAACCATCCTTCATTGAAAGTAGAGTTTCTTGATTGCTTGCCTCTATGGACAAGGTCACATTGCTACTTTTGCTTTCTCCTTAAGCTCTGCTTCCCTCATGTCCTCTGTTTGGCGAGCAACATTCTCTGCCCTTGCCCTTGTATTCACATCATGTGTGACATCTACAATTGTGAGTTGTGGCAATAGCTCAGGGGGTTATAACAAAATTTCCCTCATTTTCTTATCCGTGTAGACATTGGGGACCAGTAGTTTGTCATACCTCCACCTTATTCTTTTTAGTGTCTCACTATCTTTGTCCATTACAGTAACCCTGTGGGCATGGGATGCTACAATGGTGATGTCATTGAAGTACTCGAGTAGGAAGTCCTCTGCTGCTTCTTGTAGAGCCATCAAAGCCACCACCTTCCACCTTTTAGTGCCCTAGGTAGCTTCTTCACATATGGACCTCACCATCCTCTGAAAGGGCAGCTTTGGTATGCACAAATCTACACATTTCTGTGCCTTTCTGATTTCTCTGAAAAGTCCCATGCAGCTTTGTAACTTCTTCACCCTTGGACCTTTCAAAATTTTATTTGGTTTTCCAGGTCTCTTCTTTGGGGTTGCAGATCTGCTACTTGCCTTAGTTGCTAATCCTGGTCCCTTGCGTGCCTTCCTTGCGGTTGCTTTTGTTCTAGCCATTTCACTGTATAAAAATAGAGGAGTCTCTCTCTCTCTCTCTCTCTCTCTCTCTCTCTCTCTCTCTCTCTCTCTCTCTCTCTCTCTCTCTCTCTCTCTCTTTCTCTCTCCCCTTTCTAATGCTTAG
>NC_140955.1:74692554-74902335 GCF_014529385.1 Adiantum capillus-veneris
GTGAGGAGATGTACATCTTTCTCGTAAGATACTCCTTCTTCCTCTCAATCTACTCTCATACCCTGCTAGCTCTCACCATCTTCGAAGGTGTGTGAGGTCTTGGGTATGAGAACGGGGATAATTCAAGTTGTGTTTGCTAAGTGTTTTGCTTAGTGCATGAAGCTTTCATCTTCATTGCACTAGCTAGTTTTGAAGGAACACAAAGAATTGTATTGTACAATGTCTCTCTTGATGGGAGAAACCATAATACAAAGCCTTTTGGAGGGGGGACCGGCTCCATACAAATCCGGTCCTCAACTGTTGTCAATAGCTTAATTTCTCTCTCTTTTGAAAGTATAGTTGATGCTATCTAACTAGGTGTTATTCTTTTTGTTGCTCTCTCCACCCAAGCACTCTTGTAATTCTCATTAGGAATCTATTCTAATGAAATGCCCACTATGTTCATGCTAATTTCCGCTACACATAAGTTTTTAGACCATGAAATGTTACATTCTTGGCCTGTCTATGTTGGTGGACCATGGAATAAGAGTAGTCGAAGTGCTGACATCCCAGACATGACACTCAACACAAACATGCAATTGCATTTGAAGAGAGTCTATCCCTATGGATTAGTGACAATGATCTACAACTTGTTTCATGTGTCCCACACCTGACATAAATCTCAACCAAAGCAATGTCAAGGTCAATCAAGATTGTCATTGAGAACTCGTTGCACTTCAAGGGTACACAACACTTGGAAGACACGACAACCAAAGCTCTGCCAAGCAAGATGTTCTTTTCCAACTGCCTATATAGATTAGAATTTGTCCTAATAAATTAATTCTAGTCAATATTCAAGAAAGTCTCTTTTATTAAGCGATCGTCGGTCGAATTTCCTCTTCACAAAGAAGCGAACCGGAAAACTAGCGTAAATTTGTAAGATTTTTGAACTATTTCCTCACATATTCCACTGTTTTTCTTTCCTTTACCATGGTTTGCAACCGGCTAGTCTTGATTTTCAACCAGCTTAAGGCTAAGCTGAGGCAATCCTTTCCCAAACACTCATTCCAGTTAAACTCAAACTAATGACTTTATCACTTTCTTAATTTTTTTAGAAAGCCATCGTGACCCTTTCACTTGTTTTGTTTAAATTTTTAACATCTCTTTTTATTTTAATGTTTTTATTACATACACACTTTTCATAAAATGTGAGAATTATCAAATTCTCAAAATTTTATTATATCCTATGCCATTAGATTTACCTTTTTCTATAAAAACATTGATTTTTTTTCTTTTAATTTGACAATGGGTCTCTTTATTTATTTTACTTCCTTTTCATTCTATTTTGTTTTAGAATGCCAATGTGAGCCTTTCAGCTTGTTGTTTAAGTGGGGCCCTCCATAACATATAAGCCATTTGTGAGTATTGTGTATTATGGACAATAAAATTTTATCTTAAAATACAAAAAAATGACATGTGATTGTAAGCACTAATTCAAACGCTCCCGATAACTCTCATCCCCCCTTATGATGGGTCTTATCTTTAGTAGGCCATCGTGACTTTTCACCTTCTTTCAGTTAAGTTCAAAATGATGACGACTTTTTTGATGGGGATTGGGAATACAATGATTAGTTTGGTGAGAGACTCCGTGTAATATAAAATGAACTAGAGTCGGTATGTATGAAGTAGAGCTAATCATACATAGATATATGTATGAAGTAGAGCCAATATTCTAATCAGACATACATGCTCGTTCTACTTCATTTATATTACACGGAATCTCTATAAATTCATTCGCTCCTTCTTCTCCTAGTAGGACACAGAGCGAGCAAAAGTACCAATCGCTTAACAAATTTTGAACTTTGGTGCTTGCTTTTGCTTTTAGCCATCTCCACCACTAATAACCAAACCGACTAGCTGATCTTGTCATCAAGAGCAGAGCTCCATTAATAAAATAAATCCTCCCTCAACCTCTACCCCTTCGTCCAGCCGTGGCTCCCCCTAAGAGCCCTTTGTCGATGCCGATGAACGTGAGCAATGCTCCTAGCTTGTACCCGACACTTGCTCGTAGTCCTTTCGTTGCTCGTCATTGGCTCCCCACCACATTAACGACAACTGACAGCCGTTTCTTTTTCGTTTTCAATCAGAGGGAGATTCGCCTTATGAACCCCCTTTTTTAGGATCGTGCCTACATACTTGTCTCTACTTTCTCTTCATGATGGAGAAGTTTTCTCTTTGACTTTGTTTGTGAAGATATTATGAACTTGGCTTCTTCCATACCATGCACCCTTTCAGAATCGTAGCCACATATTTACGTACTTTGTTTGATTGATTAATGTGATGTGAAATTTAACTCAATTCTTGACTATAGTATCGTACGCTCTCTCGTTTATCTCGAGGCCTCTCTTGTTGTGTGCATGTGTGTCTCTGTCTCGAGGGGGAGGGGGAGAAGATTTTTAGCTTTGCACTTAGATTTAATATATTACAAATATTACATTTTAGTGCTTTGTTGACATATTAAATGAACTGGAAATTTTAATCAATATTAAATAAGTAACGTAAATAAAGGCCATGCGAAAGTTTAATTAATTTTGTTTGTTAGAAACCATTTGTTTTAATGAGAAGTTGTTTGTGTTAGGAAGGGATCAGCCAACCAACGACAGGGTATCTACCTACTTGCTCTGACATCCACATCAAAGAGGACATTTTTATGCATGTTAAAAAACAAACATCAAGGCATCACGAGAGTACCCCGAAAGCCTGTTGTTCTTGTTTCTGGTAACACAGAGGTCTCGATCACATTACTCGTTGCATTCCTTGTGAGAAAGAGAATGTGCCCTCCAGTCGATCAAGCTCTCAAAAAAAATGGGCAGGAGCTGCGCAGGGAAGACTTCCCTCATGACTTCCTCTTTGGCTCCGCAACCTCAGCTTATCAGGTTCTTTTCCTCTTTCTCGTTTTTCGCTCTGTGTCAAGCATACGGATTGGTAAATGCTCTCGTTCTAGTGCTAACTCTCATGGGTACTTGGGAATGTAAGCTTGGGTTGCATCAATTAGCTGCAATAATGGTGACTTATGCCCTCATTTTGCAAGTATGCGTGTCTGGGTACAAATTTAAATGCATGCAATTCACAATAAAGCTTGAATTGCGCTCCTATTTTCTCAGTGAATTTTTCATTTGGATTCAAGTAGAGCCTGGGAACTACATCTTGATGGGTTGCAAAGAGCACGGAAGCTGAAATATCGGTTGTTGTAAGGGGTCTTACATTGTTAAGGTTTTCCAAAGAATGCTCACAGGCCTTAAGCTGTTGAATGGTATAATTAGATCTTCAGAGTAAGAGTGGAGCTTCTATGCATCCTTCTAATGCCCTACATCCTGATGAATTTTTGAAGCACGCAGAAACAAAACAGCTCATAGGTGTATACTTGCCAGATGTGTGACTGCATTTTGTGTCCAAAAATTGCCTAGATTTTGTTCTTTGAATTCAGTTGTCCTTTGTAAAGTCAAATTGAAATGTTAACAGTCTTCGGTTTACAGATTGAGGGTGCCTCCCGAGAAGGAAGTAAGGGCATCTCCATTTGGGACAGTTTTGCTGGAACACCAGGTCAGTAATGATTATTGCTGCTTATGATTACATTATGTGTCAGAAGGTGGTGTACAATCAGTTAATACTGGCACAAAACTTTGCTGTTTATTTACATATCTTGAAAGTTAGAATAAGAAGAGTTTGCAAGCTTAGAAATTCAGCAAATCGAGTTGTGGATCACTGTTTACAGTTTTGTATTTTGAGCATGGCAGTCATATAAGCTGCTATGGAAAAACTCTTTTATATCATAGATTTTTCACTCAATACTTGGTTTCTCAACTTCTTTGACACGAAACCGTGGAGAGATGTCCATGCATACAAATGCTTCCAGCTAGGTTCCTACAATTTTGGAAAATTCAGATTTTGATAGAAATTATAAATTAATTGTTCTGAACGTTAGAAAATAGGGAGAAGAACATGTGGTGGGAAGATGAGAGGCAACTGACAAGTATATAAGCGCTCTCTCTCTCTCTCTCTCTCTCTGGGGCTAGATCTTTAAGGTCTCTTGGGATAGTTTCCTACGACGTTAAGACTCTCTTCTTCTTCTTCTTCTCTCTCTCTCTCTCTCTCTCTCTCTCTCTCTGGGGCTTACTGTTAACCTTGAAAAAACCAAGGTTATGGTTTTCCATGCATCAGCAGATAGGAGACAAGCCACATGTCGTATATGGGGGGCAGGAGGTAGAGGTAGTGACTTCATATGTGTATCTAGGGGTGACTTTCACTGCAATAAGTGACAGTTTTTCCGTGAGGCAGGCAGCACAGGCCAGATTGACACGGGGTTATGTAGCATTAGCCACAGTAGAGGGACAGTGCTATCTGTCCCATTCCAGGAGCCTATCACCAAGGGGTGGTTGTTTGATACTTTGGTCAATCTTTCTCTTATGTATGCAGTTCCAGTAAGGGCCCAAGAGTGCCGCAGGAGGACTGGAGACAGATAGAGAGGCCTCAAGTTGTTACGCTGTCAAGGATGCTTCGCAGCAAACTTGCTGAACCACATGACACAGTACGAGCTGAGTTCGACGCTCATCCCATGGTGATTGAAGCACTTTTTTAGACAGCTTCATAGAGTCAGAGCAATGAGCAGCGGCTTGGGAGGCTTCTCAGGCATTGGCTGCACACGGGAAGAGACACAATGTGGTTTGCCATAAATGGCCTGGATATGGAGAGACTACCACCATTTCAATATAATCTACAGTGCCGCATATAGAGCTGTCTAATTCGGGGAGGAGTCAGGTTATTAGATGTGATCTGCTGCAGGATTATGTGAGGCACACATGTGTAGGCCCACCAACTCGATTGCCCACAAAATAAAGTTCTATAGAGATCATTTCTTAGAGATTACAAAGCATGGGCTCATTCAGAGTTGAGGCTATATGGAAATATATCTGTCGACGGTAATCTCTTAGGATTTTTCGCTAGTACATCTTCCTTTTTTTCTTTGTACCTTAGTTAATGGATTTTTGTAAACACATAGCTCTCAAGATCTTACATCATGTCCAGGAAAAGCAATATTGTTTTGGTATATCATAGTTCTGCATTGCTATATCAAAGAGAACATAACTTTGATTTTAACGAATGCTATCTTGAAGAGACTAGGATTGTTGTCTTCACAGTCCTTATACTGACCTGGTGATGCAGGGAAGATTGAAGATGGAAGCTCGGGTGATGTTGCGTGTGATCACTACAATCTATACAAGGCTTGTTTAGATTTTTTCTGTAGCTCCTACTTGTGCATTGGATTTCAATAGCAGACGAGGAGTCATAGAGTCTCCTTAGGGGAGACGGATTTTGTTTTTGCTTCTTAATCATGCTGGCTTTTGCAGGAGGATGTGAATCTAATGTCATCTCTAGGGTTTACAGCATACCGATTTTCAATCTCATGGGCGCGTATATTTCCTGGTAACTTTAGAAACGTAATTACGTTTCAAGAAATTTATAGTAACTCCTTCGAATTTTTATGCATTAACATAGTACTTGTTTTTTCGCAGATGGGTTTGGCAACGTGGTTAGTCAAGAAGGAATCCAATTTTACAACAATCTTATTGATTCTCTCATAGAAAAAGGTGAAAATGGTTCTCTAATTTATGGAAAGGTTTTGCAATGGTTTCTTCAGCATAGTCATTGCTTGTGTAGATTTGTGCTGATATTTGTGCGTTCATGGACTTTTGATATCCATGCCTGCAGTTAACATGTTCATGGATTGCCAATCAGATGATGTTTCTTTCAAGGGTTGATTTTATTGATGTTTGTGTTTGTACATGCTCTACTGAAGTTAGCAGGGATGTTCTCGTTAGTATGGAACTTACACTTCTGTCTAAAGGTGGCTTTATACCTAACCTAGATTCATCTAGGTATGCATTCATTTATCAGCTCACATGACAACCATAAACATCCTGAATGCGTGAAAGAGTATAAACTAGGCATAAATGAGATCTGCTAACTCAACCGAGTGCAAAGTGCTAACAATTTGACATGGCTAGGCACACTGTTGGGCACATCACGTCACGTCACCAACTTGTGACATTTTCCCCTCCTAAAAGAATTGTAATCGCCCTCGTTTACGCCTGCAAAACAGCCAAAGGACAAAACCTTTCTTCAGTAGACACTGACTCTATGTACCCATGCACTAGACTCCACAAATCCAACACTTCTTCAAAGACATCAATCACTGATCAAATCACATTTTTGTTGAGGGTCTCAGATACAAATCATGATCATTGTAAACATTTAGCAATCACGACTAGACCGCGTTGATTTTTTTATGGATGTCTTGATCTATTGAATCTTGTTACTGTCAGAATTCAAGCAAACCATGCCTATGACTATTCCCACAAGATAGTACATTCACAAAGCATGCAATTCACAAATCACGCACTTAGTTCACGCTGAACACTATGTTTCAATCATTCAATCTAGCCATCTCATCCCTTTCCGGAACTCTTGATGCACCTAGATCCGGGTGCAGCTATCTCCTCCTTCCGGAACTCTTGATGCACTCACAAAAGTATCCAGTCATCTCATCCAAACAGAAATCTTTATGCACTAGAATCTCATTCATTTCACAGTCACTTAGCCATCACATCATGATCTCAATGATCTCTAGTAGATGTCTAGATGCACTGAGTTCAAATCATTTATCATGTAAAATGCTGCAGACGTTTCATCTTTCTCTACATGTCTCTAGAATACACACATGACAAGCACATGTCTTCAATTCAATGGCTTTGAAGGGAGTGACTTCTTTTGCAAACAATACTGTTGAATCTCTTTTGGCAATCCAAAGCAGGGCCGCTTAATTTGGTCCTTCAAAGTGATCCTCCGGAATGAGGACATTGGCAAATAGGTATCCCAAACATAGTTACCACCCGAAACGGAAATGGAAAGAAAAAACCGATGTTTTGGAGTTTCGCCTGAGGTAGAAACGGTTGAGAAACAACACTCTTTTTTTTTCCAATTTGTAAACAATGTATTTCATAAAACAAGTAGCCTAGGAGAGGCATAGGTGTATTTAGAATTGAAAAATGAGAAGACTTAATTCAAAGGTTTCAAACTTAATGCTCAAACACAAAAACGGTAAACCTACTATTACAAGTTTACAACTTACCACTTCATAGATTGTTTTCAAACCAGAACCTAGTACTTCATGGTGTGACGAGTCAAACCAAGATATAATCACACATGCTACATGTAAGTTTGTAACATGTGATACGTCAGAATGTCAAGAGCATCACTCATAGTATCCATGATCCAAAACATCAATGTCATAAAACACGATCAAAGGTGAGAGTCCTAATATGTCTAATACATATCACTAAAATCACTACAAACATAAGATAGGGTCCATAATCAAAATGGTAGTCCATAATGTGAATGATCATGCTCAAGAATATCTAAAAAAAAATTATGCTCAAGACCCTTAAAAAAAAAAGACATCTCTTGGAGCGTTCCGAGAAACGACTCCTGAGAAGGTGACATCAAATTGTTGTACGAATTCAAGGGCTCGATGGGTGTCTTGTTAGCTTGAAAACGTGTCAAACCTGACTACTTGAACCCCATCCTTGAACTCCTTGGGCTTCTTGTTCTCTCTCTCATTGTCGGAATTATCAATATAGAGGATGATGTCTCCTCCTCTAAACTGCTAGATGGATCCCTACGCCTTCTAGACTTTTTGAAAAACCTGTTTTCCTTACTTTTCTTTCTTTTTCTTGGCTTCTTCCTCTTTTTCTCATCTTCATTGGAACTAGGACGACGAACTATCGAAACTTCCTAAAGACGAAGATAAATTTGGGTCATCCTCGAAACGAACACGCTTCTTGGATCTGCTTACCGCCTCGAAAGTTGGCTTTTGGCCCAAATAACCGGGGAAATCCGCCTATTTCCTCTTCTTCCGAGAGTGCTTTAAGCTTTTGATCAACCGGTTTGTCTTCTTTTCTATAGAATTGTCATACTTTTTCTGTGAGTACAATTTTTGCTTTTTTGCCCTCGGCTTTGCTTTCTGCTTCATTATCGTCTTGAGAGGAGAATTGGAGAATCGACGGTCTCTCACCATCTTTAGTGAATCTCATCAAGCTGGTAATTCTTTAGGTGATTCATATATTTCGGGTCTTTGGAGTACTTGATTAATCTTTTCACACACGTGACATGTCACGAGGACGTGGCAGTTATTAACCATGTCACAGAGATGTGGCAACTGCTAACCTTGGTTGTTGGTTTCTTTCCAATGGGGTTTATTTTATTTGTTTTGAGACCCTCTTTTTGAAGTAGCAAACGATCGGACATTGTATGGCCAATGTGAACGGTAGATTCACCCGCAGACGGGAAGTGGTCGGCACTGGAATTTGTATGGTAAGAGGATGTCTAGGCTCAGAGCAAGATCATATAGGTCCCCCCGTCGCACTTAGCAAGTTGGTGGATACTAGGAAGTGAACTCAATTAAGGCGTAAAGTCAAGGTGGGACTACCAACAAAAAGTATCCGACAGTTGGGCCACATTGCATTTTTGGATGCGGTCCCAATGAGGATAGATGGTCAGAAGACCAGTGGGAGCCCAACGGAAGCATCTCCTAAAATTTAGGGAACTGCTATTTTGGGCCACGAAATGTGTTCGCGTCATTACCTTCGGTATGACTAGGGGAACACTTTACAACTCTGCCGCGAAGTCAACTGACGCACCAGTTGAGATATTTTTAGCAAGGAAAGCCCAAACTCGGAAACTGGGCGACGTGTCAGCTTGTGAGCGATTCTGCCACTCTGGGAGGCAAAAACGAGCTGCATATCATCAAAGGGGGCGCCATTTTCAGCCACAGGCGGATTGCAACAGGAAAAGAAGCTATGGAATGCTTACCTTGCCCTCTATTCACAGTATGGTGACGGGAGTGATGCCCCGCACGCTACATACTGCTCTCTTTCTCCCCTACGTGCAGTTATGTGATGCCCCACAAGAGGGCTACTCATTTGACTGATGTATAGTTGTGTGGGTTCATGCTTTTGTGCTGAGGCAAGAGCCTCCTTGAGCAGGAACAGGGGTAGCTAACTGCTGCTCCAAAGCAGGCACTGGTGAGGGTCATAACCTCACCGTACAGGTGCAAAATCAGCGCTGTGTATGCGCTGTAATTTGACTGTTTTTCAGCCATACGGACGCCAGGATCATTGGGAATCGTGCCCCACTGGCAAAGGACAGTTAGGGGACTGTTTGGGGCTGAAAACAGGGCAAAAACCAGTAAATACAGCGTGCTGAATTTACTGTTTTTGGACAGGAATCAGAGGGTATACGACAGTGCAAGCGAGTTCCAGCAGGGGAATTGGTTTCGCGCAAGTTTTGGGGCTGTTATGCTGCCGAAATTTGGCCAAATCAAATGGTATCTAGGTGGATACACGTGAAGGATTCCCAGGACCTTACCTTGTAATTTACCCTCCTAAAGAATAAAGAAATACCGAAAGGGGCGCCAATTTTGGGGCCTACAGGTTGTCGGCGTCTGCTCGGAGCATTCTAGCTTCCGAGCCGTGTGTGTGATGAAGTGTTAATTCTCGTTACAGGTCTCCTTTGCAAAGTGCTCTGTGTGTGTGTTTAAGTAAAGAATTTCGGGTGAAAGCCAACGCCTACCGCCCTACGGGCCGGTTTCATGGTTCCGTTTCGTTTGCGATTTCAAGAGGGGGGTATGTCACGAGGACGTGGCAATTGCTAACCTTAGTTGTTGGTTTCTTCCAATGATTTTTGTTTTATTTTTGAGACCCTCTTTTTGAAGTTGCAAATGGTCGGACATCGTATGGCCAATGTGAACGGTAGTTTCACCCGCAGACGGGAAGTTGGTGGGCACTGGAATTCGTACAGTAAGAGGATGTCTAGGCTCATAGCAAGATCATACAGGTCCCCCCCGTCGCACTTAGCAAGTTGGTGGATACTAGGAAGTCATTTGTGGTCCAATGTGACGCGTGTGGCAGTAGCATCGGAGCAGTGCTAATGCAAGATGGACGGGTAGTAGCCTATGAAAGCCGAATTTTGCAAGGGCCAGAGAGGACTATGCAAGTCTATGAGAAAGAACTCTTGGCCGTGATTCATGCGCTTTCTAGCTGGAAGCACTACCTCTTAGGTGCTGATTTTGTTGTCCAAACAGATCATCAGACCTTGCGATACTTCTTGACACAGTCAAAGTTATCCGAAAAGCATATGCGATGGGCAAACATTCTTTCCATGTTCCACTTCCAGATTATGCATGTGGAAGGCAAGAAGAATGTTGTGGCTGATGCGTTATCAAGAAAGCCACAAATTTCAGCTGTGTCAATTCCTTATCATCATGAGTTAGATGACATGAAGGAACAGTATACTGCTGATGAAGATTTTGCAAGGATCTTTGAACAGTTACAAGAGGGGCAACATCACGAGCACTACCTCCTCAGAGACGGTTTTATGATGATGCATGGCAGACTTTGTGTCACTAGGCCACTGCGACATAAGGTCATGGAAGAGAGTCATGTCCCACCGTATGCAGGGCATCGTGGCATTGATGCAACAGTTAAAGCGGTAGAGACATTCTTCTATTGGCCTACCTTGAGGAGAGATGTGGATGCCTTTGTGCGAGCATGCATAGTTTGCCAAAAGGTCAAGTTTGACAGGCAAAAGGCACCAGGGTTGTTACAACCACTGCCGATTCCGGATAAGCCATGGGAAAGCATTGCTATGGACTTTATCTTTGATCTTCCAAGGACGCCAACAGGGAATGATGGTATATGGACCATTATCTGCAGGTTCAGCAAGCGGGCCCATTTGATCCCTGTCAGGAAGAAGATAAAATCTGATCAGATGGCACGCTTGTTCATGTACAATGTGTTTAAGTACCATGGTATGCCACAATCGATTATCAGTGATCGTGATCCTCGCATGACCAGTTTGTTCTGGAGAGGATTGTTTGAGAACATGGGTACTACGCTCAAGTTCTCGTCTTCGTTTCATCCACAAACTGATGGACAGTCAGAAGAGGCCAATTCTACTGTCTTAGATCTGCTGAAATGCTATGTGTCAGATAATAAGGGCAAGTGGGAACAATATTTGCCTATGCTTGAGTATGCGTACAATAATACGGTGCATTCGTCTACTGGCAAAGCACCTTTTGAAATTGTTGAAGGCGGCAAAAAGGTTCCTCCCATTTTGCATACAAAGGACAAGATCTTTGAGGCAGATCTATATGTTGAGAACATGGATGAGATGTATAAGAAGATTAAAGTTGCCTTGGAGAAGACTCAGGCAAAACAGAAAAAGGCTGCTGATCGTCACCGTCGTGAATTGCTATTATCACCTGGTGATTGGGTTCTCTTAAGGCTCGAAAAGGCAAGATTAAAGAAGATGAAGGGCAAGGAACGGCTGTTTCCTAAGCTCAGCATGCGTTACTATGGGCCTTTTCAAGTGCTTGACAAGATCAGCGATGTGGCTTACAGGTTGAAATTGCCTGATGCGTGGAAGATTCATAATGCGTTTCACGTGAGTCTTCTAAGACCCTTCGTGGGTGATGTGCCAGAAGATATGCCAGTTGAGGATCAGCCAGAAGTTGAGGAACTTGATGAGATCCTGGTACCTGAGCAAGTTTTGGCACATAAGGACAGAAAAGTTAAAGGACAAGTTGCAAGACGCTATTTGGTGAAGTTCAAGAACTATCCGCCTATGGATGCAAAGTGGATGGAAGAGCATGAACTGTCAGAGTCACCAAATGTATTGCAGCTTTACCTTGAAGCCTTTGGGTTACATCCTACTTATGCCCCAACCCAACGTGTGCAAAGGAGGGGTAATGATAGAGCTAGTACATCAAATGTACATATGAATTCAGTGCCATAGATGGAAATGGCAAAAGTATGAAGGCCTCATTAAGTCATTTGTATCTATGTATGTTACGACCTTTCTTGCGGATACATGCGATGATAAAAGAGTGTTAATAGCACAAGATCATCAGTGGCGTGTATTTATGGTATGCAATCGAGGACGTTTGCGATTTCAAGAGGGGGGTATGTCACGAGGACGTGGCAGTTATTAACCATGTCACAGAGATGTGGCAACTGCTAACCTTGGTTGTTGGTTTCTTTCCAATGGGGTTTATTTTATTTGTTTTGAGACCCTCTTTTTGAAGTAGCAAACGGTCGGACATTGTATGGCCAATGTGAACGGTAGATTCACCCGCAGACGGGAAGTGGTCGGCACTGGAATTCGTATGGTAAGAGGATGTCTAGGCTCAGAGCAAGATCATATAGGTCCCCCCGTCGCACTTAGCAAGTTGGTGGATACTAGGAAGTGAACTCAATTAAGGCGTAAAGTCAAGGTGGGACTACCAACAAAAAGTATCCGACAGTTGGGCCACATTGCATTTTTGGATGCGGTCCCAATGAGGATAGATGGTCAGAAGACCAGTGGGAGCCCAACGGAAGCATCTCCTAAAATTTAGGGAACTGCTATTTTGGGCCACGAAATGTGTTCGCGTCATTACCTTCGGTATGACTAGGGGAACACTTTACAACTCTGCCGCGAAGTCAATCGACGCACCAGTTGAGATATTTTTAGCAAGGAAAGCCCAAACTCGGAAACTGGGCGACGTGTCAGCTTGTGAGCGATTCTGCCACTCTGGGAGGCAAAAACGAGCTGCATATCATCAAAGGGGGCGCCATTTTCAGCCACAGGCGGATTGCAACAGGAAAAGAAGCTATGGAATGCTTACCTTGCCCTCTATGCACAGTATGGTGACGGGAGTGATGCCCCGCACGCTACATACTGCTCTCTTTCTCCCCTACGTGCAGTTATGTGATGCCCCACAAGAGGGCTACTCATTTGACTGATGTATAGTTGTGTGGGTTCATGCTTTTGTGCTGAGGCAAGAGCCTCCTTGAGCAGGAACATGGGTAGCTAACTGCTGCTCCAAAGCAGGCACTGGTGAGGGTCATAACCTCACCGTACAGGTGCAAAATCAGCGCTGTGTATGCGCTGTAATTTGACTGTTTTTCAGCCATACGGACGCCAGCATCATTGGGAATCGTGCCCCACTGGCAAAGGACAGTTAGGGGACTGTTTGGGGCTGAAAACAGGGCAAAAACCAGTAAATACAGCGTGCTGAATTTACTGTTTTTGGACAGGAATCAGAGGGTATACGACAGTGCAAGCGAGTTCCAGCAGGGGAATTGGTTTCGCGCAAGTTTTGGGGCTGTTATGCCGTCGAAATTTGGCCAAATCAAATGGTATCTAGGTGGATACACGTGAAGGATTCCCAGGACCTTACCTTGTAATTTACCCTCCTAAAGAATAAAGAAATACCGAAAGGGGCGCCAATTTTGGGGCCTACAGGTTGTCGGCGTCTGCTCGGAGCATTCTAGCTTCCGAGCCGTGTGTGTGATGAAGTGTTAATTCTCGTTACAGGTCTCCTTTGCAAAGTGCTCTGTGTGTGTGTTTAAGTAAAGAATTTCGGGTGAAAGCCAACGCCTACCGCCCTACGGGCCGGTTTCATGACAACCCGCAGTTGACATTTGTACTTTCCCCACCGGAAATTTGCCAAAATCTCCGTTGGTTTCTTCTAAGTTTTGTTCCCACGCTTGAACTATCTTTCTTCATCTCCCTGTGTAGACCAACAGTTCGAGGAGTGTCGTCCATTTCAGATTCTCTATGAGAACCCATGTGTGATGCAAGGATCCGACGCACGAGAACCCATGTGTGTTGCAGAAAGGATCTGATCCTCCGTAGAAGAACTGTTTTGAGCTCTGATACCACTATTACAAGCTTGGACACTCGAAGTGAGAAATGGATATCAACACACCAACAAAATCTGCAAATAACTGAACTTGAATAGAGAGAGAGAGAGAAGAGGAGAGTCGACACGGCATGACGGAGTTCGGAGCCAAGATGCATTGACTCCAAAGATTGGTGCCCCTTTCGGTATTTCTTTATTATTGCTTCGCAAAGGTAGAACTCGAGGGTCCTCTTCTCCGAGACTCTGCGTCGAGATGCTCTCTAGAGTGAGGGCCTTTGGGCAATTATAAATAGTACAAGGGATGTGTCACAAATTGCTGACGTGTCAAGCCACTGAAGAACGGAGCCAACGTGCAGATCCCGATCGAGGGGTCTAAACCCTAAGACGACGAAGAAGAAGTAGAAGTCCTACCAACTTATGGGACCCCGTTTGATGGGTTCAGGGGACCCAAAGACACTAAAATTAAAGCGGGGCCAACACACACAAAGCGTAGAAGATGCTGATGTGGCAGACTGTACAAACACTCCTGCAGTTCGCGCTGACAGTGCCACGTGGCAGTTGTTTGGATTTCCGCAAAACACATTGACAGCTTTTGGCCACCTGCTTTTAGACAAGATGCTTTTGAGTTTATAGCTTTTCAAACTGCTTTTCATAGGCCAAGGGCCTTCAATTATGAGCCAGGGGCTCATTCTTTGGCATGCTCCACGTGAAGTGTAGAGGATGGAGTACTGGCGATGTACTAAGTTCAAGCAATATAAAGAAATACCGAAAGGGGCGCCAAGGTTTGGGGCCACTCCCCGTCTTGTGTGTCGTCCATCTCTTTCAGTTCAGCCGTTATTTGAAGTGCTTAAAGTCGTCCATCTCTTTCAGTTCAGTGGTATCAGAGCTTCAGACGTGTGCTTTTCTGAAAGCATACCGGTCCTACCAAAGGGCAGACAGAGCAAACCAGCGCTTCCAAAGTCCTACTGGCATTTTATTTGAAGTATCTTCGTGTCTCGACCATGGACTTATTAGCCACTCCCACCCTTACTTCATCGCGCATCAGGCGTGCTTTCGTCTTCACCGCTCTGTCTTACAGGGCATAAGCCATAAAGAACCCAAGACATGGCGTTCATGGATTCAACATAATATTTGTAGTTTCTTCTCGACGAGCTGTTAGAAAACGAGATGCTATGCAGGTCTATGAGAAAGAGTTACTGGCTATGATTCATGCGCTTGGAAACACTACCTGCTAGGTGCAGATTTCGTTGTCCAAACGGACCATCAGACCTTGCGATACTTCTTGACACAGACAAAGTTATCTGAGAAGCATATGCGATGGGCAAATATCTTGTCCATGTTCCATTTTCAGATTGTGCATGTGGAAGGCAAGAAAAACGTTGTGGCTGATGCCTTGTCAAGGAAGCCACAAATTTCAGCTGTGTCAATTCCTTATCATCATGAACTTGATGATATGAGGGAACAGTATGCAAATGATGAAGATTTTGCAAGGGTCTTCGAGCAGCTAATGGATGGACAACGTCATGAACACTATCTTCTCAAAGATGGGTTCATGATGATGCATGGCAGATTGTGTGTCACAAAGCCATTGCGACGCAAAGTTATGGAAGAGAGTCATGTCCCACTGTATGCAGGGCATCGTGGTATAGATGCTACAGTTAAAGCGGTTGAGACATTCTTCTACTGGCCTACATTGAGAAGAGATGTGGATGCCTTTGTGCGAGAATGCCTAATTTGCCAGAAGGTCAAGTTTGACAGGCAAAAGGCACCAGGGTTATTGCAACCACTACCTATTCCAGATAAACCATGGGAAAGTATTGCTATGGATTTTATCTTTGATCTTCCGAGAACGCAGACAGGAAACGATGGTATTTGGACCATCATTTGCAGATTGAGCAAGCAGGCTCATTTTATTCCTGTCAGGAAGAAGATAAAGCCAGATCAGATGGCACGCTTGTTTATGAGCAATATTTTCAAGTATCATGGCATGCCACAGTCGATTGTTAGCGACTGTGATCCACGCATGACAAGTTTGTTCTGGAGAGGCTTGTTTGAGAATATGGGCACCACGCTCAAATTCTCTTCGTCATTTCATCCTCAAACAGATGGGCAGTCAGAAGAGGCAAATTCTACTGTCCTAGATCTGCTGAAGTGCTATGTGTCAGAACATAAAGGAAAGTGGGAGCAGTATTTGCCATTGGTGGAGTATGCATACAATAATACAGTGCATTCATCAACTGGCAAGGCACCTTTTGAGATAGTTGAAGGTGGCAAGAAAGTTCCTCCCATACTGCATACAAACGACAAGATATTTGAAGCAGACAAGTATGTTCAGGACATGGATGAAATGTACAAGAAGGTCAAAGTGGCCTTAGAAAAGACTCAGGCAAAGCAAAAGAAAGCAGCTGATCGTCACCATCGTGAAGTGGTATTTTCACTTGGTGATTTGGGTGCTTTTACGCTTTGAAAAGGCAAGGTTAAAGAAGATGAAGGGCAAGGAAAGACTGTTTCCAAAGCTCAACATGCGTTACTATGGGCCTTTTCAAGTGTGCGACATAATCAGTGATGTTGCATATAGGTTGAAATTGCCTGACAGTTGGAAGATTCACAATGCGTTTCATGTGAGTCTTCTCAGACCCTATGTGGGTGATGTGCCAGAAGATATGCCAGTTGAAGATCAACCGGAAGTTGAGGAACTTGACGAGATCTTGGTTCCGGAACAGATTTTGGCACATAAGGAAAGAAAAGTGAAAGGCAAGGTTGCTAGGCGTTACTTGGTAAAGTTCAGAAACTATCCACCAATGGATGCTAAGTGGATGGAAGAAGGTGAACTTGCAGAGTCACCAACTGTGTTATCACTTTACCTTGAAGCCTTCGATTTGCAACCTACCTTGACCCCTTGAGTTTCAAAGCTACATGGATTGTCAGTGTGACAATGGCTTCTGAAACAAATGATGTACATGGTATTTAAAGTGAGCTCAAATGAAATACCTGTACATGAATGTTAGAGCTATACAGATTGTCAGTTTGGCAATTGCTCTTATGGAATGTCCAAAAGTTTGGTTAGTGCTATAGAAGTGAGTATTTCTTGTCAGTTTGTCAAGGATACAGTAATTGCTTCTATTAAAGGGCACATGTGTAACTGCATTCTTAAACTGTCGGTTTGGGTATGCTCGAAAGTGTTACTGGGCCCGACGTGTACTATAAGACAGTGGCAAAATGTGTAGCTACCATTTTGTCATTGGAAAGTTAGTGACTCAAAGCAATGGCAGAGTGCGAAGCTACCACTATGTCATTGGGACAGGGTTCACACGCAGGCAATACATGTGTCGACGAGGTGTTGAATACACCAGGGTTGACAATGAGCATGTATGTGTCGTACACATGTCGACAGGTGTTGAATACATCAGTGTTGACTGTGAGCATGTACGACATAGATGCAAACGAGGACATTTGAGATTTCAAGGGGGGGGTATGTCACCAGCGTGTGACTACTATCTATCCTTTTTGTTGATTTCTTTCTTATTATTTATTTACTTTCACTTTTTAGAAACACCCCTCGGGAAATCTAACTGCCCTGCATTGCATAGCTAGTGTGGAACTGTCCAGAGGGAGTCCAGGCCTGAGGGCAAGAGAGCACTAAGGTTGGACAAGGACTATGGTTAGCCAAAGTGGGGTCATTGACTAGCCAAAGTAGAATCCTTTGCTACAGAGGTTACATTTTAGTTCTGGGTGTGGCGGCAGTGTACAAAGGGGGTCAGATGACCTAGAAAGATACAATGGCAGCATCTCCTAAAATTTAGGGAATTGCTATTTTGGGATCTGAAAATGTGTTTGCGTCATTACCTCTGGAATGACAAGGAGAGCATTTTCTTACTTTGCCGTGAAGTCAACTGGGCAACCAGTTGGGAGATTTTTAGGCGGCAACCCCGAAACGGGAAAATGCTTGTAAATGCGCCAAGTGGCACATTCTGGTGCACTTCCCTCATGCAAGAGAAGGTGGCGCTGAATTTGAAGGGGAAAGAGGCTCATTTGTAGATTTTGTCACAGGTTAAGAGCTATGGAGTGCTTGCTTTCCCTCCTATGTACAGTGCGGTGCCAGGAGTGATGCCCTACACGCTACGCACTGCCCTCTCTCTCCTCTATGACAGTATGTTATGCCCCTCTAGTGGGCTTTTAAATTGACCAATGTACAGTTGTGTGGGTTCATGCGCGTTTGCCGAGGCAAGAGCCTCTTGCACAGGTACTGGATTAGCTAGCGGCTAATCCCCCGCAGGTACAGGTGAATTCGGAGAGGTTTCACGCTAGAAATCTCGTCAGATTCAAAGGGCAAGTTGCCCTACAGGTGCGGGAGCTCGAGGACTTGCTACGGATGCGACCGGCACGCGAAACGGAGCCTGAAACAGTAAATTACAGCCTGCTGTGTATTTTTGCAGGTTTAGGGTTTTGGCCCTAAACGGACCCTAATACCCCCAGGAGGTTCGGGGACTCGAGGGGACCGCTGTACAGGTGATCTTGCGCATTTTCGGGGCTGAGAACAGAGAATTCAGCGTGCTGCAGATTCTCGCCAGGTTTTGCAAAGTGCCCGTATGCGTCGGGAAGGTCATTCAATGCGTGGGAATACTGACTGTGAAGGGTCCTAGTACAGTTATGTTGCCAAAATCGGGCCGGAACAGTTGAAATTCAGCCAAGCTTGTGCGGGTCAGCCTGTAGGGAACCACAGCGTTTATTCCCTCTTTTAAACAATAAAGAAATACCGAAAGGGGCGCCTAAGTTAGGGGCCAATCTGGTGTCGGTCTTCTCATACAGGTGCATTCTAGCAGCCTGTATCCCTTTCTGTAACTAAGTCAGACTTTGTAAATAATTAATTTATTTACGAGAAAAGAATTATCTAATTAGTTGTGTGCACATCAGAATAGATTTAGCAGTTCTGGGGCCTCAGGTGCGCCCAAGTTTGGGCCAGTGCACCTCAGGGAGACCCTAGCAGAAAATACCCTGAAGCCCTAGCGATTGGGAAATCGGGTCTTCAATGAAGGGGTAGATAGTAGCCTCAGATTTCAGGCTCAGAAAATTACGCGCGCTAGTGCAAGCATAGGAATGAGATTGGGTCCTAAGAATAATAACCCTAAGGCCTGAATCATTTTACGGCCTTAGGATAAGTCAGTTAAGGTATTTTTAAATTGTCTATGCCGGACCAAATGACCGGACAAGTGCGAACAGGTAATGCCAGAGCAGTGTCGGTACGGCATTGCGCTGGGGAGTAGCTAACAATTTCATTAGTAGCATCTGTGTGTGTAGTTGTGAGTTAATTTGCACATTTCATTAATAGCCTAGGGATTTTTAAAAGTGAAAGTTGAAGGGTTTTTAAAGTTATTAAGTAAGTGTGCCAAGTGGCACACTTACCAATGCAAACTAACTCTCTCTCACTCTCACTCTCACCTTCTCTCTCTTCCTAGCGCCCCCTCTCCCTGATGGCTATTTAGGAGGCCCTACTCCCCCATTTTCAGTGTTGGCAGTGCTCCTACCCCCCCTATTGTGAGTATGCCCTACGTATTGGAGCCCTCCATGGAAGCTTGAGAGCAGCCCCTTGTGACATATGTGGTGGCTTCGTGCTCCCATTGTCTAGAACAAGGGCTCTCATAGCCATAGCCAGCGTTTGGTGAGGTTTCATCGCGAGAAGTTGCAGCAGGCACTCTCTTTGTAGAGTGTGGTGGCTGTAAATTCTCGTGTACACCAAGTTTCGTGCAATTCCATCGCGGAAAAGGTCTCTTTTTCGGCTCTGGAAGGTGCTCAGGTAACATTTTTAGGTTATGTGCAGAAAATTACAGCAAGCATGTGTGCGTGCATTTTGCGTGTCTCCCTTGTTTTTGTTGCAGGAATAATTATGCATAAAGGGACTCAGTTAGCGGAAGGTAGACTCTCATTTTCGAGAGCTTCCGTTGAGTTTTGTGGAAGATAGACTCTTGTTTTTGAGAGCTTCCCAAAATCTCATAGCAGAGGGAAGATCCTCTCAGTATTCAGAGAGTAGTGTTCGCACTCTCTCAGTCAGAAGCAGAAAGAAAGAATAGAGGACGGGCTATTGCCCCGTTCTTGTGCTTGTAAAGATTCTCCCTTAGTAATAAAGATATTCTCTTTATGGGGGGGGACCAGCCCATCTTCTGGTCCCCAATGAAGTGTCAAGCTTTTCCTCTCTCTCTCTCCAATTCTCTTGAGTATTTGAAGTACAATTAAAAGTCAGTTTACGCTTCCGTATTTTTGTGACACTTTCCCCTTTGTTGTGACTTGAAAGTACAGGTAAAGTGGGCGACAAATTAAATGGGTGAAAGCAAATAAGGTTTAAGTTTAAAGTCTACCGCCCTTTTTGGATTGAACAGGCCGGTTTCATTGAGCCTTGAGGGTCTTGGGTTCTTGAGGTTTTCTTTCGCTTGCAAACCGCGTTGGAGAAGGATCTTCTCTTCACTCGAGTTCTACTCCTTTTTGCGGGCGCACCCCTTGGCGGCCTTGTGCTCACACCAAGGTTGCTTTTTCCCACCTCACGTCGATTGGCCGGCCGCTAAGTGCACGGTCCGCTCTCAATGAGTGAAAAGAGACACAAGGGGAGGCTGGACAAGCCCTTCTTTCTTGGGATTCCTGTCACTCTTCAACAAAACACGATTAGGAATCGCCACGCCTAAGTAAACCTAGGTTCGTGCGATCACAACAAGCAAAAAAAATTCTTGTGGTTCTTTCCTTGAGTAATGTAGAACACTTCCAAAGCTCTGATACCAATGTAAAGTGCAACGGAATGAATGTTGTATTTTCTCAAGATTAGTGATCTTTATTGCTCAAGGTTACTTTTAGTTCTTTAGGGAAAGAGAGACAGAGTTACCGGGGAACGCCCCCTAGCCCCCGTTCCGGGGGGCAGTTCTCTTCCCGAACGTTCCGAGACGTCCCGGAACGTTTGACATTCCGGGTGGCCAGTGCAAACCGGAACGGCCGTTCCGGAACGCCCCCGGAACGTTCCGGAATGCCCCTGGAACGGCCAACGGCTACAAACAAATTTGGCAAAAATTGGAAAAATTGAAGTAAATGTTTGGGCTTTGTTTTGAAGTGTGCAAGGCCTCAAGGACTCATAAAATGCACCCCCCTCCCCCTTTCTCTCCACAAGCTAATCCTCAAGGCTCAAGCTCTCTCCCTCTCACACTCTCAAGATCTCTCTCTCTCAAGACTCACTCTCTCAAGGCTCAAGGCTTCACGCCTTCAAGCTCTCTTCCTCTCCCTCCCACTCTCTCAAATCTCTCCCTCCCTCTCCCTCTCTCAAGTCTCTCCCTCTCTCTCTCTCTCACATCATCATCTAGTCATAGCAAGGTTGAATGGTCTTCAAAACGAGTTTTTTGTGAGTATTAGAGTCAAAGCACTCTAATACTCCTTGTATTTAAACACAAGGAGCTAAAAATGCACTATTTGGGTGTTTTTTATACCTCCCGTTCCACGCCGTTCCCGTTCGGGACCCCTAGCCGTTCCCCCGTTCCGCACGGATCCCATCACCGTTCCCGTTCCGCGTTCCGGGTAACTATGAAGAGAGATTTCCGTCTTGTAGAGTGTTGTGGTCACGAACAAAGTGAGTGGATGTTGTGCGTGCAAATGAATGAGACTGAGAGAAGGTGTCACAAAACGGGAGCGTACACGAGCACTTGGAAAATCTGAAAATTATAATTCTTTGAAAACATGAGAGAAGGGAGAAGATCGACACAGTATTGGGGACCAGAAGATGGGCTGGTCCCCCCCCCCGTTAAGAGTATTCTTTTATTCAGGGAGAATTCTTATACAAGCACGAGAACCCGAGGAAACCCCTCCGTTCTGTAATCTTAGACCCGAAGGTCGTGCTTTCCCGTAAAGGGCTTGGGCACAAGGCCGTTCCTTCCCGTAAGGGACTTAGGCGCGAAGGCGTACTTTCCCGTAAGGGACTTAGGCGTGAAGCCGTACTTCCCGTGAAGTGCCTTCCCGTGAGACGGGAGATTCCTGCAAAACAAACCACACAGAGCAACAATTCTCAATGCGTATCAACACCTTATACCTTTCGCTTCTTGCTCGGAGAATCAACCTCCGTACTCAGTCGTCACGCGAACACTTGCAGTTTCCGTCGCCAGTCTCTGCTCCAGAATCCTAGCGCTGGTGCTTTTCTGCTGCTTCTGGCGTATCAAAACTGAAACGTTGGCTCCCCTTTTATAGGGTCTGGCACCCGGCGAGAATAGCAGCCAAAAAGCAGAGCTGGGCGCTTCCTAGAGAGAGGAGAGAGAGAGATCGCAAAAATCAGCCCCCCCCCCCCTGCGTAGCTTTTTAACGTTGGCTTTTTTTTGAGTGGCTTGCTTTATTTTATTAATAAAGGCCTGGTCACTTAAAAGTGACTGGCCACTTAATAAATAAAGTGTGAACCTGTTCAAACTTTAAAAACTCACTTAGTTAGTGAAAGCAATGCTACACGAACACATTCCAGGCGTCCCCGGGTGCAAGACACGACACAAATGCAATGTAGACACCGACTCCTCGCGGGAAAACATCTGTCCTCCCGCGACTATTCCTGCTTTTCGTAAAAAGCTTCATTGAACCCATCTTTATTCTTGTGCTTGCGTTCTTACGCGTATTTTCTTACTCAGTTCGGATTTCCTCCTTAGCCTACGGAATGCCCCCTTATTGATGCACCCGTCACCCATCATGTGACGCATCAGGGGCACTCGTAACCCGGCCCTTTCCACCGAACTTACGGAAACTCCTTTGCGATGTTTACCGTCACCCATCAAATGACACATCAGAGTTGTCTGTTCCTGATGGCAGTTCCTGTAGCTACAATCTTTTAACAGTTCTTAGTGCACATAATAAAATATCCTAAAAAAAGAGATTTAATCATTAAAAATAAGAAAATAGTCCGATTAGCAACATCCCTCTGGCTTCTAAACAGTTGACCTCAACTGTAGTGCTTGGACATATACCTCCAGTATCTCGGGATAAGCTGCTAATTCCTCCTGCGTCATCCACTGAGCACCTAGATTCGAGTAGTTCTTAAACTTAACCAAATACTTCCGTGTTATCTTTCCGGATTTGAGAGGCCGCTCCTGATGACTTACTATCTGCTCCGGTTGGAGTATTTCTTTTGTTTCCTCAACCTCAGGAGGTTCCTCAGCACTAGGCTGGCTTGGAGGCGGTCCCACATACGGCCGGAGTAAACTGACATGGAAAGCATTATGGATCTTCCAATTAGGCGGTAGCTCTAATCGGAAAGTGACATCATTCACTCGCTCAGTGATCTTAAACGGCCCATAATAACGGGTAGAAAGTTTTACCACTTTTCCCTTATGAGACGCTTGTTTCGTAAGTCTTGCCTTCTCAAACTTGAGTAAGACTAACTGTCCGACTGTTAAGTCTAGATTCCTTCTGTGCTTGTCTGCAGCTTTCTTATGCTTTTCCTGAGAGCGTAGAATAGCTCTCCTAACTTGCCCGTAGGCTGCGTCCAAATCCCGGACAAATTCATCTGCTGCAAAGATCTTATCCTTAGTTAAAAGGATGGGTGGAAGCAAAGGCTTACCATAGAGAATCTCAAAAGGTGCTTTCTCCGTCGATGAGTGTATGGTATTGTTATACGCATACTTGACAAGAGGCAAATATTTCTCCCAGTCAGATTGCCGGTCTGACACATAAGCTTTTAACATATCCAATACTGTGGAGTTGGCTATCTCACTCTGCCCGTCCGTTTGAGGATGGTAGGCAGATGAGAAATTCAGCTTTGTACCAAGATTATCCATCAAGGCACGCCAAAGATTTCCTGTCATGCGAGGATCTCGATCACTCACAATAGACTTAGGCATTCCATGATGCTTAAAGATCTGCGCTAGAAAGACCCTAGCCATATGATCTGCTTTGATCGTTTTCTTGACTGGTATGAAGTGTGCTTGCTTGCTAAACCTGTCCACAATGGTCCAGATCGCGTCATTTCCAGTCTGAGTTCTAGGGAGGTCCATGATGAAGTCCATGGCAATACTTTCCCAAGGTTCGTTAGGCACAGGCAAAGGTTTTAGCAACCTAGGCGTCTTATGCCGATCATACTTCACTTTTTGGCAAACCAAGCATTCCCTGACATACCTATCAATGTCAGCTTTAAGGCTAGGCCAAAAGAAATATCTTTCCATTGCTAAGGTCATAGGGAGAATACCCCGATGACCCGCATAAGGCGAAGCGTGGGCTTCATCCATGATCTTCTTTCTTAGTGGTTCCGTCACACATATGGCGTGATGGTGGTAGAGATAACCGTCCCGAATGGAATAGGGAAACTCATTCTCTCCACGATGTAGCTTTCCCCAAATGGTGGATAAGTCTGGATCATTCGGATATAAATCCGGTAGTGCTTCTAATTCTTGGTGATACACCGAAGTGATAGCGTTCACCCTTGGCCGCCTAGACAATGCGTCTGCGACTACATTCTTACTCCCAGCCGTGTGAAGGATCTGGAAGTGAAACATAGACAAAAAGTTTGCCCATCTCATCTGCTTTTCAGATAGTTTCCTTTGCGTGAGAAAATACCGCAAACTCTGGTGATCAGTCTTGATCACAAAATCCGCTCCTAGAAGATAGTGCTTCCAGTTGGATAAGGCGTGAATCACAGCCGAGAGTTCCTTTTCGTAGATTGATGCATGCAACTCTGCATCCTTAAGCCGTCTGCTTTCGTAGGCCACTGCATGGCCTTCTTGGTTTAACACTGCTCCGATGCAATCGCCTGAAGCATCGCAGTGAACCTCAAATGGTTTCCTAAGTCAGGCACTATCAAAATAGGTCCATGGCTTAGCAAGTACTTGAGCCGATCAAAAGCTCCTTGTTGTCTTGATCCCCATCTGAAAGGAATCTTCTTCTTTGTCAAATCATGAAGTGGTCCTGCTACATGAGCAAATCCTCGGACAAACCTTCGATAATATGAACATAATCCCAGAAAGCTACGTACATCATGTACCGTAGTGGGAATAGGCCAATCTTCTACCACTCGGATCTTGGCAGGATCCATACTCACTTGATTGTGAGAGACTATATGGCCGAGATAGTGTATCTCTGAGAGAAAGAATTCGCTCTTCTTTGCATTCACATGCAACTCATGCTTTCGCAATTCTTGAAACACTAAGTCTAAGTGCTTCCGATATTCCTCTTCTGACTTAGAGAAGATGAGTATGTCGTCAAAGAATACTCCCGTAAAAGCTCGATACGGGCTGAAAATGCGGTCCATCAGGCGATTGAACGTCGCAGGAGCATTGGTCAAGCCGAAAGGCATTACCAAAAATTCATATAGTCCAAAGGTTGTGTGGAAAGCAGTCTTATGGACATCCTCAGGGGCGATCCGTATCTGATGATACCCACTCTTTAAGTCTATGCGACTAAAGACACTTGCACCCTGCAACTTATCAAGTATATCATCAATCCGAGGGATCGGAAAACGATTCTTGATTGTGATCTTGTTTAAAGACCGATAGTCTATGCGCATTCGAAACGTGCCATCTTTCTTCTGCACCAGTAGAACTGGAGAGCAGTAGGGTGAGGCACTGGGCCGTACTAACCCTTTCTCTAGAAGCTCGTGGACTTGCTTCAAAATTTCCTCTTGCTGAGCAAGACTCACCCGATAAGGGTGTTGATTGGAAGGCGAGCTACGCGGTATGAGGTCTATGCGGTGATCTTCCGGGCGTACCGGAGGGAGTTCGTCAGGAAGTATTTCCGTGAAACAATCCTTGTACTTTTCAATAAATTGAAGACGCATAATTTCCAGACTAGAGAGAGAGTCCCTACTAGTTTTATCCTGTGCAAAAATCAAGTAAGCAGAAACACACTTCTTCATTTCTTTCTTAATGGAGATATGGCTTACAATTGGGAACTGCCAATCTCCTGCATCAGCTTGAATCTTTATTTTCTTACCTCCATGATCAAAAGTGAGGGTCTTTTCCACATAATCGGTATTAGGTATCATGTGAAATTGCCATGGCATACCCAAGATGATATCACATCCCTCGATGGGTGCCATCAAAAATGATTCGCGGTCCTTGTACTCACCAATCCGAAGATTGAGCTGTCCTTGCACGGGAGTTGCATTGGTTGTCAACCCCTCAAATGCCGATCCGGATGTAACTGGTGTGCCAAGCTGAGCCGATGTAAGGCACAAATGTTCTGCAGTATCCAGGGAGATGAAGTTATCCGTGGATCTTGGATCATAAAGAATCATTACTCGTTGGTTGTTCAAAGACCCCCAACCCTTTAGAAGTTGACGCTTCCCTTTCTCCGTTTCTGTGTTTCTTCGAGCTTGGTGGAGCGGGTTCCTTCCTTGCTTTCTCTTGCCTCGTAGAGGCTTGTTCTTGCTGTTGTTGCTTTAGCGGGCAATCCGGTTTCATATGTCCTTTTCTCGCCACAGTAGAAGCATCTTCCTTCCTCTCTGAAAGTTTGACGTTGAGTAGGAGAAAGGTACTTAGTTCGCTTGCCAGTGCCCTCTGGCTTCTTAGAATGATCATCGTCTCTACATGGAGGACGTTTTCTTCCTTGGCCCCCATGGTCATCGTAGACCCCTCTTTGCCTTGCACGGTAAGTGCTATGCTCCATCTTTCTAGGCGTCCTAGTTGAGTGCAAATCCTCAGCTATGATTGCTGACTCCATCATCCTTTGAAGAGTATCATGCGGATACACCTTCATACTCTTTCGAAGCTGCGGTTGGAGACCCGCTTCGAATTTTCTTTTCTTTTCCTCGTCGGCAATCTTCATGAAGGGAGTGACCTTCAGAAGAAACGACCAATACTTGTCCACATAAGTCGTTACTCTTTCATGTTCCTTCTGGGCAAGCCAGTCCCATTCCTTCCGTATGTCCTGCTCAAAGTCAGGCGAAAGAAATTGTTCATTAAATTCAGATTTGAAGCTCTCCCAAGTTCTGGCCTGAGAACCTTCCAGAATCTTGGCTAACCACCAATTACTTGCGGTTTCCTTGAGGTGCATCCCCACATGGCGTAATTTGGATCTTTCTGTGAAGTGCCCATTAGTAAAGGCAACTTCAAACTGTCTGATGAAGGACAGTGCTTTGGAGATGTCTCTCCGTCCGTTGTAGGTTTCGAACTTGATGTCCTTGTCGCCCGATTTGAAGACTCTCATGCGATGTTGAGACTTGCGGCCATGCTTCTTGAATTGAGGCTTATCTTTAGGTTGATGTAGGGTAGTAGCAGTAGTAGCGGCTTCCTTCTTCTGACGAGATGATCGAGAAGTAGAAGTATAATCTGGAGAGTAAGATGGAGATGAGATAGAGATGTCCTTGCTCTCGTCTAGCAGAGAGAGCGCTTTTTCCTGGCCTTTCCTTGAAGTAGGCCGTTCATTCCGATCCGAAGATCCTTTGTGCACCTCGGCACGTTCTTCTTCTCTTGCCTCATGTGGTCTCACGCCAACAGTGTTGTCTGGATGCTTGGCTGCATCAGTTCCATTCGTTTTCTTCATTCCGCCCAAAAGCTTTTGGACGTCTGGCAACAGTAAGATTTGTTGCAACTCCGCAAGGTGAGCTTGCACTTGTTGAAGCTCCTCTTCAACGCTTCTCCCTTGGCTCGACATGGTTCTTCCCGTTCTTCCCGGAATCGTCCTTCTTTGCAGAGAAAGAGAGGAGTCCGAGCTCTGATACCATTGTCACAAAACGGGAGCGTACACGAGCACTTAGAAAATCTGAAAATTATAATTCTTTGAAACATGAGAGAAGGGAGAAGATCGACGCAGTATTGGGGACCAGAAGATGGGCTGGTCCCCCCCCCCCGTTAAGAGTATTCTTTTATTCAGGGAGAATTCTTATACACGCACGAAAACCCGAGGAAACCCCTCCGTTCTGTAATCTTAGACCCGAAGGTCGTGCTTTCCCGTAAAGGGCTTGGGCACAAGGCCGTTTCTTCCCGTAAGGGACTTAGGCGCGAAGCCGTACTTTCCCGTAAGGGACTTAGGCGTGAAGCCGTACTTCCCGTGAAGGGCCTTCCCGTGAGACGGGAGATTCTTGCAAAACAAACCACACAGAGCAACAATTCTCAATGCGTATCAACACCTTATACCTGTCGCTTCTTGCTCGGAGAATCAACCTCCGTACTCAGTCGTCACGCGAACACTTGCAGTTTCTGTCGCCAGTCTCTGCTCTAGAATCCTAGCGCTGGTGCTTTTCTGCTGCTTCTGGCGTATCAAAACTGAAACGCTGGCTACCCTTTTATAGGGTCTGGCACCCGGCGGGAATAGCAGCCAAAAAGCAGGGCTGGGCGCTTCCTAGAGAGAGGAGAGAGAGAGAGATCGCAAAAATCAGCCCCCCCCCCCCGGCGTAGCTTTTTAACGCTGGCCTTTTTTTTGAGTGGCTTGCTTTATTTTATTAATAAAGGCCTGGTCACTTAAAAGTGACCGGCCACTTAATAAAATAAAGTGTGAACCTGTTCAAAATTTAAAAATTCACTTAGTTAGTGAAAGCAATGCTACACGAACACATTCCAGGCATCCCCGGGTGCAAGACACGACACAGATGCAATGCAGACACAGACTCCTCGCGGGAAAACATCCGTCCTCCCGCGACTGTTCCTGCTTTTCGTAAAAAGCTTCATTGAACCCATCTTTATTCTTGTGCTTGCGTTCTTACGCGTATTTTCTTACTCAGTTCGGATTTCCTCCTTAGCCTACGGAATGCCCCCTTACTGATGCACCCGTCACCCATCATGTGACGCATCAAGGGCACTCGTATCCCGGCCCTTTCCACCGAACTTACGGAAACTCCTTTGCGATGTTTACCGTCACCCATCAAATGACACATCAGAGTTGTCCGTTCCTGATGGCAGTTCCTGTAGCTACAATCTTTTAACAGTTCTTAGTGCACATAATAAAATATCCTAAAAAAAGAGATTTAATCATTAAAAATAAGAAAATTGTCCAATTAGCCAGAAGGAGAGAGAAGAGATACGACACCGAGAGGTTTGTAAAACCCTCCTCCGAAGGCCCCACTCTCGTCGGTGAGAGTGGTCTACTTGATTGCACAAATGCGTACAATGCAGATGCAATGGACATATGCAAGTTGGACTATGCCGATGACGACGACGATGATGACGGCGGTGACTTAGGCTGAAATCTGGGATCTTCTTGATGCTGGATTCTTTGGACTGTTTCGAGGCTGAAAACTACTGTTTTGCCGCTGTTTTCATGGCTGAAAATGAGGGCTTGGTCGGGGCCTTTGCTGATGGTAAAAACGCTGCAGACTTGGACTAGCAGGCTGCATTTTTAGGGCTATTGTACCTGCTGGAAACGCTGGGACAGCAGGCTTGTCCGAGGCTGAAAAACTCTGCAAGGGCAGCAGCCTAGCGTTAGTGTTTGCTGACACAAAAACGCTGAAGGGGAAAAAACGCCAGCTTAGAGGTAATGATGGCGATGTCTGCGAGAGGATCAAACGCCAGGGCAAGTGGGGAACTCGGGATGGCGATGGCTGGTCTGGAAACGCTAGTGGATGGAGATCTGGCCCGGCGAGGATGAACTCCAAATGCTGGGGGTGCTGAGGGGGGGTACTGCTGAGAAGTTGCCTGTTGAGCGGGAAGCTCCTGCTGCCTCTTTTGCCAGAAATTGTGAACTTTGGTTTGCTTATATATTAACTTAGCAAAATTGCCCTACCTACTTTTGTTGGAAAGTCACTTAAAAATAATAAGTGAAAATCCCAATAAATAGGAAAATAGGCTAAATGCACTGGAAAATTCCCCTAACTGATGCTAATGGATTCTGATGGGAATTCCGATGATCATGCTGTGTGCAACCGGAGGATATGCATCTATGCTAAGTGACTGGGCATGCACGGTCTACGAATAGACTCACAAAAGTGCCAGATCACTGCTAGACTTGACTTGACGGAAACCCTGCTGTGGTGTAGCTTGTCCACGGACACATAGGGTTGGGATGTGTCACGTGACAAACTCCTTAACAAAAAAAAGAGCAAATTGATTGTCCCTCGGAATGACCCTCGGAAATTTTTAAGCTAACTTGAGTTGTTTTGCAGATATGCTGTAATCGCGGACGATTACTCTCTTTCAAGAAGGGGAGATTCACAAACTGCTGACGTGTCAAGTTAGTGAAGAGCAGAGCCAACCTTCAGATCACGGCCGAGGGGCCTAAACCCTAAGAAGAACAAGTAATAGAAGAAGAAGTCCTACCAACCTATGGGACCCTGTCTGATGAGGCTTAAGTGACATAAAGGAATGAAAAAGCAGGACCCACACACACACCCAAGAATTACGCAAAAGCTGATGATGTGGCAGCTGTACGAAAACCCGAAAATTGCGTTGACTGATGATGTGGCTGATTGTACGGATTTTTGCGTTTTGCGTTGATTGTTGACGTGGCAGTTGTACGGATTTCCGTGATTTACGTTGGCAGCTTGTGGGCATCGCTTTTGGACCAAAAGCTTTTGAGTTTGAAGGCTTTTCATGTAAACTGCATTTGGGGCCTAGGGCCTTCAAATATGAGGCCATGGGCTCATTCTCTGGCATGCTTCCTAGAGAAGGTGCAGAGTCTGGAGTACCCGCTTATACTATGTTGATGCAATATAAAGAAATACTGAAAGGGGCGCCAAGGTTTGGGGCCAATACTCTCTGGGGTGGAATTCCGCCACTCCGTGTTGCGTGTCATCTCTCTCTTTCAGTTCAATTGTTATTGAAGTGCTAAAAGTCTGTTCAGTTCGTTCTTTTCTATTGGCACGTGGTGCCCGTCTTGTGACATGAGCCAGTCGTCCTCAAAGTTCGGTTGTCCGAACAAAACCCTGAATGAACTCTCTAGTTTTTTTACAGTTAGATACTTTTGAACTCTGTTTGAGAAAGTATGTTTGAAAATTTGTTTGAAATGTATTGTATTTGTTTTAAACTTGTCTTGGTGCCGATTTGAATTGTCTGACTGTGGTTTTAATACTGGTTTCAATCATGGGTGATTTTACTCTTGGGTGGAATACTGAGAAATTAAGTTTGAGAATGCTTGCTCATACTCATGGCCCGAACCCTTGTGGTTATTTGCGGGAGGAGTATTGAATGTTTGAAAAGTGTTGTTTTTACTCATGGCCCGGACCCTTGTGGTTATATTTATGGGGGGAATATTGTTGTTGTTACTAATGGCCCAGACCTGGATGGTTATTTGGGGGGGTATTAAGAAGTCTGAGCAGTGGTTACTCTCAACACCTCCAAACAACATAGCCTCCTTTCTGGGTGGCGTTTGGTTGTAAAAGGCCTCTATATCTCATGGCTCGGACCTTTTTAGGTTATTTGCGGGAGGAGTGATGATGGAGTCGTTGAACAGCTCATGGCCCATACCAAGGGTTATTTGCGGGGGGAGTGCTCATCGACGGTTTTATGTTTCTATGTCTTGTAACATGCATATGTGAGCATTTGTGTGGCATTGTGCTGTGTCAACCACTGAATATTCCTTATTGGATGAGATACTCTTGGGAAGTCTACGACCCAGGATATCAAGAGTTCCGATCTAGAATGAGACTCCTTATTGGATGAGATACTTTTGGGAAACCAACGACCCAAAATATCAAAAGTTATGATCTGGAATGAGACTCCTTATTGGATGAGATACTTCTGGGAAACCAATGACCCAAGATATCAAGAGTTCCGGTTTGGAATGAGAAAACTGATTGTCCCTCCGATTGTCTCTCCGATTGTCTCTCATAAATTGTTGAGTTAATTGAGTTGTTTTGTAGATATCCTGTAAATTTCAGGGTGACCTCGTACGATCACGCACGTTTTGTCCACGTACGAAGACGTGCGGTACTCATCGAACTAGAAAATTTTATGTCGTACGACATCGTTACGTACGTTCGAAAATAAAAACACGCAATTCTGAAGACTAAATTTTACACTTGAGACAATTAGACAATTCATAGAACACTTGAGAGATGTAGAGCTTGACTCTTGAGGGTTGAAACTTGAGCTTGAGAGGTTTATGCAATGAAGAGCTTGAGGATTTTCTATAATGGCCGTTAGAACCACTGGACGAGATGGACGGGACCGGACGAGACGTCACGTCCATCAGACATGAACTATCCTGACTGTAATCGCGGACAATTACTTTCCATCAAGAAGGGGGGATGTCACAAATTGTTGACGTGTCAAGCCACTGAAGAACGGAGCCAACCTGCAGATTCCGGCCGAGGGGCCTAAACCCTAAGACGAAGCAGAAGAAGTCCTACCAACTTATGGGACCCTGTTCGATGGGGCCCAAGGGACCTAAAGGCACTAAAAGTAAAGCGGGGCCAACACACACAAAGCGTAGAAGATGCTGATGTGGCAGATTGTACGGACAATCCTGCAATTCACGCTGATAGTGCCACGTGGCAGCTGTACGGTTTTCGGCAAAACGCGCTGACAGCTTTTGGCCACCCGCTTTTGGACTAGATGCTTTTGAGTTTATAGCTTTTTATGTAAACTGCTTTTCATAGGCCAAGGGCCTTTAAATATGAGCCAAGGGATCATTCTGTGGCATGCTCCGCGTGAGGTGCAGAGGATGGAGTACCGGCGATGTACTGAGTTCAAGCAATATAAAGAAATACCGAAAGGGGCGCCAAGGTTTGGGGTCAGTGCTCTTTGGGTTGGAACTTCGCCACCCATCTCGTGTGTCTTGCATCTCTTTCAGTTTAGTTGTTATTTGAAGTGCTTAAAGTTGTTCAGTCTGTTTCTTTCCATTGGCACGTGGTGCTCGTCTCTCGTGACGGGATGCCCAATAGCAGAGCCCCAAAAGCACTTGATTCAAAAGCTCTTGCACCCAAAAGCATGACACAGATCTGCCCTGCCACGTTAGCACCCAGCCAGCGCAACTCGCGGAATTTGTCACAGGCTTGGGCACCCCAAGTCGGAAATCTGACACGACACACGAGAGAATCAGTGAAAATATTTCACAACTTTATCACACTTCAAATTTGAGTCGACACGGCCTGGCATAGTTCCGTGCTCATAGAGATTGTCCCCAAAATCTGGCGTCCCTTTCGGTATTTCTTTATTATATTAATGCTTGAGCAAAGTACAACTCCAGAAGGGGTCCTCTGCTCTCAAAATGTGCGTCTAGATGCCTTGAAGAGTGAGGCCCCTAAGGGTCCTTTTATTCTTACAAGGGATGCCAAAAGCAGAGCCCCAAAATCTCAAACTCAAAAGCTTCAACTCAAAAGAATTATGCCCAAAAGCTGCCAAAAGTCAGCTAGCGTACTTTACGGACGTCTGTACACTGCCACGTCAGCATGACCAACTGTCACGATTGTGACTATGTTAACAGCAATACATCTACTCCTAGTTGCAGATACGCGAAGTGCCATGCCAAGAAGGACCCCCTGCGCTTGGATGGTCACACCCCTTCACCCAAAGGACGTGTCTCTTCGCCAAAAGCCACACTCCTTCGACGACTGGTCACACCCCTTCGCTCTATGGGTGCGACTCTTCGCCCAATGGTTGCAGCTCTTCGCCGAAAGGATGTGTCTTTACGTCTAAAGTCGTGTCTCTTCACCAAGAGACGTGTCTTTTCATTTATGTCTCTTCGTCTCCTATATAAGGAGCCCTTGTATCACACATTCAATCAATCAAACACAGAGTCTTATAAGTCTTGTTCCGAGTACAGTTCAAGTTTCTTAAGTCTTAATCATGAGTTTAAGTACTTAATTAAGGATTAGCACCTAGAATCCTCACAGTGGTATCAGAGCAAATTTTTTTCCCGGGCCTTTGGACTTGGCGTCTACCTAGCCTCGCCGTTGCTGACCCTACCCGCGACACTCACCTCGTGTGTTGTATGGCTGCAGAGGAAAGATGGTGTACTTCTACTACGCGTATGAGGTAACTTAAATTTATAATGTTCCAATAATATACATAAAGGATACAGGACAGAACACAGATGTGTGTGGTGTACCCGGTGACGGTTTGGAAAGTCCCTACAGGAGGCCTCTTCATGTGCCTCTTCACCAGATTGTACCCCTTCGTGTGTGTGATCGCACCCCTTCATGCAAAAGGGCACCAAGCCGGCATGTGGCCACCCTTTCCCCAATGATCGCACCCCTTTGCCTACAAGGGACACACGTACATACACCCTTGGTTGCTGGAACGCTAAATTCAGAGCCTGATCCCTGGTGCCTTTTCACCTCGAACAGATACTCCCTTGTGAAGAGTTGCATCCATTTGCATAGCGCTTCAATTTGCTGAAATCGCTGGCTGCTGAAAATGTCAGCGATGGGCTGAAATTATTGAAACGCTGGGCTGTGTGCAACGCTGGAATAACCTTACGAGTGGGTTTTCACACAAATCGCTGCGCTGCGCTGCTGAAATTTCTCTACGTAAAACAAAAATCAGGCAACGTGACCTTTACAAAGATGCCCCAAATTTATTGAAACCTCAAGTGGCCGGCCACACTTGACCGGCCTCCCCCAAATTAACCCAAATTTTTAACTCCATGTGAAAACACCCATATTTAAAAAAAAAAAAACTCCATGTGAAAGCCTCTTCATGTAAACTTACCTTTATAAAAATACGCTGCGTCTCCCTTGCTCTGCTCTGTGTGCACCTACTGCGCAAGATATTTCGCACACATGGCCGACGCGAACCACTACGCAGGTTTTTCCCGATGAAATTTTGCGGGTAAATTTCCGTACTCAGAGCCGGAAGTAATACTTATTCCCGATACTCCAGAACCCGAACAATTGGCAGCACCCGAACCAAAGGTTATTATTATTCCGGATTCTCTCAACTCCAATTCCAAGAACGTGTTCCCGACCTAGAACTTACACCTGTTCGAGAATTCCTTTTGAGGCGTAACCATGCCGAATTCTCAGGACGGAGGTGGTCAATCTGACGATGCCCTTACTCTTATTAAGGAGCAGATGGCCACACTTTCCATAAGCCTCGCATCACTTCACACTCGCTTGGATGAGATGCACACGGAAAACACTTCTCGAAGTCAACCTGCTGTTTCTCGAACTACAAATGCAGCATCTTCAACACCTTCTTCCGAAGCTTCAGTGGACGAACCAAACGAACCAGATCCAACTGAAGAGGTAGACAATCGCGAACTTCAATTACTTTATAAAATTTTTAATGCTGCACAAAAGAAGAAGCTTGATGTTAAACTGCCGGAACCATACACTGGTCGCCGCGACAAGCGCGTGCTAGACCAATGGCTGTTCAAAATGGAGATCTACTTATCGAACACGGACTTGGTCGAGAGTAAAAAAGTTGCACTTGCTAGTTCTCTGCTCAAGGACACAGTATTTCTTTGGTGGCAACGACGGGTTGCTGATGGTAAACACACATCTTCTTGGGATAAATTCCGGCGTGCTATTCGCAAGGCGTTAGAACCTGCCAATGCGGATTTTCATGCCCGGTCCTCTCTTCGCCGCCTGAGCCAGACAGGTTCCTTGGCCGCGTACATCACAGAGTTTCAAAGATTAACTCTAGAGATAGAGACCCTCAGTCCCTCTGATAAACTTCACAGCTTTATCGACGGACTCGAACCCAACCTGAAGGACGATGTGCACAAATACAACCCTACCACTTTGGATGCTGCAATTGCCTATGTGGAGCGTCTTGGCGATAATCGGCGCCCTACACAGAATTTTCTCCCTGGTAACAGATCTTCAAATAGCGCTCGCTTTTCACAGCACGATCGCAGAGACAACTATAGCCAAAGTCAGCAACATCGGTCTCAATTCAGACAGCAAGCAACGCAATCTTATTCAACTTCAAGGTTCTATTCTCAAGATCGACAATCTGAAAGCAGATCTTCTTCACATGTTCCTCCACTTGATCGTGGTAAAGGACGTGATTTTTCTCAAGATGGGTATTCTAATCCTCAGCAAGGCTCTTCGTCTCAGCAAGGCTCTTCGTCAAATAGATCTTCGACTTCAAAGAAGGAAGGATTGTGTACAATTTGCAGTGGTGACCATAGATGGTATCAATGTCCAAAGAGACCAAATTCGTTTAATTTGAAAAGAAATCCAACGCGGAAACATCATCGAACTCTGAACAACCAGATTCTACTAAGGATAAAGGAAAATCAGTGGTCAATACGATTCGTGTCTCAGAGGATAAGAGTATTCTTATGAAGCATGCTCAGTGCAATTCTTCAGTTTTGGAGCCTCTCTCAAAGCAAGTTTTGAGCCTTCTTGGAACACTCAATGGTCGCTCCATCAATATTTTGGTGGACAGCGGATGCTCGAATAATTTCGTCAGCACCCAGATAGTTCAACAGCTTGGCTTACCAACTCAGAAGACATCTCACTTATATGATGTGGAATTAGCAGATGGATCAATTTTGACTTGTGGTCAGACAGTTTGACAGTTGCAGTTCAAGATTCAAACTTATGCAGATCAACTGGATTTTGAAGTCATGCCTTTATCTTATTACGACATGATTCTTGGTCAGCATTGGTTATTCCAATATGATCTAGCAATTAGCTTTCGAGGACATACTATCAATTTGTTCAAAGATGGACGTGAATTGACTTTACACGGGCTTTCTCATGCGGAAAGAGTGATTCAAGCCTCACGTGTACTAGTCAATTGCAAACAGCATGATACAATGGATTATGAAGAAAATATGATTTCCAATGCAGATGCAGATATTATTATTGATGAATTTTTGAATTCATTAACTTCTCCCGAATCAATTGATGAAGACAAAGATAAAGATATAGTTGCAGATTCCGAGTCTGAAGACGACTATGCTTTCTTTGATTCTTTACTGGATGATGATATGCCAATTACAAGTCATGAAGTTACAATTCCAGAAGATGATTTTGAAGAATTTTTGGATTCATTATTGGAAGATGATTACAATCTCAAGCCAAAGTCCTCTCCAGTGATTACTAAAATTGAAGTCACCCCATCTGAAGAGTACCTTGAGAAGATTTCCTCTTCCCCAAATATTTCACAATTATTGGAAGTTTTTGAACCAAAAATCTTACGTCGCATGAAGAATTTTGAAGATCAATCTCTTGTTGCAGTCAACCTGATTAAGCCAGATTCCTCTAAAAAGTCTTTGAATAATGCAATGACATGGGAATTAGCAGTCAAAGCAAAAAGGTTTCGCAAGAAGCAAAGGTTCAAGACAAAGGTTTCCGATAACTCAAAGACTGAAGATTTTCGAAGATTCAATGCGTTTCCAGAGTTGTATCAACATCAGAAGTCATTTCTTTGACACAGGCTCTCATTTTAAATGGGAGGGAATGTCACGATTGTGACTATGTTAACAGCAATACATCTACTGCCAGTTGCAGATACGCGAAGTGCCATGCCAAGAAGGACCCCTGCGCTTGGATGGTCACACCCCTTCACCCAAAGGACGTGTCTCTTCGCCAAAAGCCACACTCCTTCGACGATTGGTCACACCCCTTCGCTCTATGGGTGCGACTCTTCGCCCAATGGTTGCAGCTCTTCGCCGAAAGGATGTGTTACGTCTAAAGTCGTGTCTCTTCACCAAGAGACATCTCTTTCTTTTGTGTCTCTTCGTCTCTTATATAAGGAGCCCTTGTATCACACATTCAATCAATCAAACACAGAGTCTTATAAGTCTTGTTCCGAGTATAGTTCAAGTTTCTTAAGTCTTAATCATGAGTTTAATTACTTAATTAAGGATTAGCACCTAGAATCCTCACACCAACGCAAAAGACGGAAATCCGTACGGCCTATCATGTGTCAGCCTGTCAGCGTGATTTTCGACGGGTTTTTCGCTGGGCTGCTGACACGTCAGCCTGTCGGCGCATTTCTATGCGTGTCCGAGGGCCTGCCACGTCACCAGTTTGTGACAGATTGTATAGAATTCCGCAAATTGCGCTAATGCTTTTTGTGGGCAGCTTTTTGGACCAGATGCTTTTGGGACAATTTGTTTTTGAGTTTGAGCTTCTGGGGTCTTTGGGGCCAATACCTCTGGGCACGGAACTATGTCGGGCCGTGTCGTCTTTTGGGAACTGTTTTAAAGTGAATCTCTGTTGTGTCGCAGTAGAATCTAGACTTGGGTGTCCAAGTTTGTTACAGTGGTATCAGAGCGCGACCGATTTCTCTTCTACCGGGAAATGCGATTCTTTTCTCGCGACACTTATAGATTCCAACAAGAAGCAGTCGACTTTTGCTACATCTGCTAATGCGGGAGGAGATCATGAAGAAGATTTTGATGATTTAACAGAGGAAGAGTACGGGCCACCTCGGCCTACTCAGTACAAACTTCAAGAGATGGAACGTTGACAGCAGGTTGACAAGTGCACGAAGCAGATGATAAAATTCACGAATGATCTTGAGTTTGCTAAATTTTTGTCTCAACAATCCATCGCAGAAGTGTACACCCAATGGCAGGAAGACACAGAACCACCCATCAAACCGGCAATCAAGAAACCTCCTTCTCCGAGGATGTTTACAGAGCAAGAATTTTAGGAGGTGGTTCAGAGCAAGTGAAAAAGCACAAGAAGGGGACTAACTAACCTGGTTATTTAGGCCGTCAATCTTCTTTTGCATCTGCAAGAAAGCAAAAGAAGCGTGTACGATTTGAAGACCACCCAGTTCTTCTTCTTCTTCTTCTTCTTTCGATAGTTCTTCTAGCTCTTCTGACTCGAGCAAGGAGGACAAAAAAAGGCAAAAAGCGAAGCAAAAAGCAAAGCTTTGGAAAGGGCAAGAAAAAGGCAAAGAAACCCAGATTTCGCCTAGTTTTTGACAGTCCTACAGAGGAGTCATCCTCTGATAGTTCGGACTTCGATGACCATATGTTTTATGCAAAGAAGAAGCATTTTTACAGAGCCAACCGATATGACTTCCTTGAAGACAAAAGCAAGTAAAAGAATTCAAAGAAGGTGGACAGTCGATTAAATTTGAATCCTTTTTTGGGTTCCGAGATGCTTCGAGGGCATTGGCCTTCATTCAGCAGTTTGACATAGCCTTTCTCTGGAGGGCACTACTCAGAGCACTCCAAGGTTAGGAGGGCTACATCTTTCTTCAAAGGAAATGCTCGAACACGGTGATCGACTCTTATTTTGAGAAAGGAAGCTCCAGTTAAATGGTTGAAAATAAAAAGGCTCTTTATTTCTTCTTGGCTGACTCGGGAGTACGAACGAGATATACGAACTGCTTGGAATCATCTTCGGATGACCAAGGGAGATTCTTTGGACGCTTATTGCGAGAGATTTTGGAACTCTTTTCTACGAGCATCTTCATTTAAGAAGGTCTCTTTTAAGGAACAAATTGAGCAGTTTTGCTACGGACTCCCTACAAAGATTCAAGACTACTGCCTGGAACAAAAGTCAAATTCTATTCAAGAATTGATGGGTCATGCGAAACGGGGTTTCACGATACATTCGGGAAATTTGACATACCCCATTGATGAGATCTTGACCCAACAAACCTCTAACAATGAAAGTAGAAAGAGAAAGAGTTCCCAAGAAAAGAAAGATAAGGATACACGACCCCGGCTCACTCTTCGACAGAGGGCCAATTACATCAAAGAAGGGAAGTGTTGGTTGCCGGGAACATGGACATGTTGTCACAAAGTGATGACGTAGCGGACAACAGAAACCCTAATTTCTGCCAGAAACCCTAAAATTCCTGCAAACCCTAATTTCTGCCAGTAACCTAATTTCCGGAAACCACGGAGGCTATAATTATTTTATTTTATTTTATTTTGAAAATGATGAGCGACGCGAATTTTGCTTTTTTTTATTAAAAAAAGAGAAAAGACTCTCTAAGAGAGAGAGAGAGAACTGATGCTTTTTATTTTAAAAGCTTTTGGGGCTCTGCTTTTGGGCATCCCTTGTACCTTTAAATACGTGGTGAGGGCTTCACTTCTCAGAGCATCTGGACGCAGAGTCTGAGAGTGAATCCCGACCCACTCTCTTGTACTTTGAATTGATTAATACAAAAAGAAATACCGAAAGGGGCGCCAGTCTTTGGGGCCAATATCTCTAGGCACGGAACTCCGCCGGGCCAGTGCAAATCTATTGTGATCTGTGAATTGTTTTGAAGTAGTTATTTGGTGCTGTCGCGGTTGATTCTTGACTTGGAGTGTCCAAGTCTGTTACAGTGGTATCAGAGCACGGCCGATTTCTCTTCTACGGGAAATCCGATCCCCGAATTTTTTTTCCGCGGCGCCTATGGCTTCAGGCAATGATCAGTCGACTCCCTTTGCATCTGGAGATGCGGGCTGGGATCACAATGAAGATTCAGACAGAGTATGGCCCGCCTCGGCCTACTCAGGCGGAGCAAAGAGAGATGGAGCGTTGTCAATTGATTGGCGATGCAATAAAGATGATGCTCAATTTTGCCAAGGACCCGAAGATGGCAAAATATATGAACCAGACCTCTTTGGAAGAGGTACAGACAGAGTGGCAGAGAACCACAACACCACTCCCGAAACCCGCTCTCAAGAAACCTTCTGGCTCCAAGAAAATATACGGAGAAGGAATTGGAGAACGTGGTTGATACACGGATTGCTCAGCTTTTTGACGCACAAAAGAAAGCCAAAAAGCACGGCAAAAAGCAGAGGAAAAGCACTGACTTTCCAAGTTATTTGGGTCGTCAGTCGACTTTTGACAAGGCAAAGAAACAGAAGAAGCGTGTTCGATTTGAAAGAGTACCCAGTTCTTCTTCTTCTGATAGTTCTTCTAGCTCCTCGGATTCGAGCGAAGAAGACAGAAAAGGTAAAAAGCGAAGCAAGAAACAAAGCTTCGGAAAGGGCAAGAAAAAAGGCAAAGAAGGCTACATCTCGCCCAGAGACTGATAGTTCTACTGAGGACTCGTGTACAGACAGCTCAGATTCCGATGACGGAAAGTTTTATGCGAACAAGAAGAATTTTTACAAGGCCAACCAGTATGACTTTCTCGAAGATAAAAGCAAGAAAGTCCGAGAGTTTAAGGAAGGTGGCCACTCGATCAAGTTTGATACTTTTCAGGATACTCAGATGCTTCGAAGGCTTTGTCTTTTATACAGCAGTTTGACATCGCTTTCGCGGGAGGATGCTATTCAGAGCACTCCAAGATTCGGAGAGCTACCTCTTACCTTAAGGGGAATGCTCGTACTTGGTGGTCCACGCTTCTTTTAACAAGAGTGCGCCAGTTAAATGGTTGAAATCTAAGAAGCTTTTTATTTCTTCTTGGTTGACGCAAGAATATGAACGAGATGTACGAGCTGCTTGGAACCATCTTCGGCTGACCAAGAAGGATACAATCAATGCTTATTGTGAAAGATTATGGAGCTCTTTTCTACCCGCCTCTGAGATCCGAGATCACTGCTTGGAACAAAAGTCAGCTTCTATTCAGGAGTTGATGAGTCATGCGAAGCGGGGCTTTGCCATTCACTTTGGCAGTCTGACCTACCCCACAGATGAGGCCATGACACAACGAGCCGAACAGACTTCTGGGAATGAAAGTAGAAAGAAAAAAGAGCAACCCAGAGAAAAATGATGCACAACCCAAGCTTACTCCTCAGGAGAGAGCTTGCTTCATCAGAGAGGGGATGCGGGGAACAGGGACATATCTCCGCGAAGTGCCCTTACAAGGCACAGAAAGAACAGAATGATAAAGACGACGACAGGCGTGAGAGTTCGAGAGCAGCTGAGGAATGTGGCAGAAAAGGCAGATAGAAAAGCAGAACCGGTACCACATGGCGTGGGACCTGCACCGAATCTAATGAATGAAAGTATAAACTTTGCCGCTTTTGGGGCAAAGTGAAGGATCAGGAAGCTCTTTTGAAGGAGCCAAGGCCAACTTCTTTTCACTTGGAATTGGCGGCTCGATTTGGAATTACGCCCGACAGACTGACGCCACAGGCGGAGGTAGTTCGACTGGCACCCGGATGGGATGTTGCCATTACACCGAGCATTGGCAAACTTTGTTTGCAATGACAGGGGTGTTCAGGGCACGCGAGTGACGTTCTACTCAGGATCCCTTGGTACCACAAGAACTACGCCGTGGTTGACTACCGGGCCGAGAAAGCGACTTTGATAAATGAAGGGCTTAGAGATTGTACTTGATGAACTTCAGTTTCTTACTCATTCTTTTGGGAGAGAACTGAACGATGGATAAAGGTTGAATATGTTTTGACCTGATCAAAAGAACGCCAAGATTTTTCTCCACTCATGCCGATTGCTTTTTAAAGGGCGAGAAGATCAAACCATTGATCTGATACCTGGAAGCACGTCACCGAACCGGCCACCTTATCGTGTGAGCCGAGAACAGAATGAAGAGATTATGAACCAAGTGAAAGACCTCTTGGAAAAGGGTCTTGTCCAGCCTAGTACTTCACCGTATTGCTCTCCAGTGTTGTTGGTTTTTGAAGAAAGACGGATCTTGGAGAATGTGCACGATTATAGCACTCTCAACGAAATCACCATCAAGAACAGATTTCCGATTCCTAGTATCGATGATATACTCGACAAGTTACAGGGATCCTCTTGCTTTAGCAGGATTGACTTGAAGAGTGGATATCATCAGATCAGGATAGCGCCAGGAGATGTCTACAAGACAGCCTTTCGGACGACTTTTGGGTTATTTGAGTTTTTGGTGATGCCTTTTGTCTTAACCAATGCTCCTGCGACATTTAACCGGATGATAGACAGGATTTTTCGAGAGTACAGGCTATTTGTTGGCACTTTCTTTGACGACATCATTGTTTTCTCCAAGAATGAGGCAGAACACAGAGATCATCTGCTTCAAGTCTTTCAGGCATTACGAGATCACACGTTAGTGATTAATGCAAAGAAAAGTGAATTTTCCTACGAGAGATACACTTTTTTGGGACACATTGTGTCAGCAGCAGCATTAGTGCAAATGGACCCGGCCAAGATAGAGACTATCCGTGATTGCCCCGATTTGAGGAATGTCCATGAAGTTAGAAGCTTCTTGGGACTGTGTTTGTATTACAGGCGGTTCATACGAAAGTTTGCAGAGGTTGCTTCCCCTTTTCATACCTTGACACAGAAAGGAGTACCTTTTTCGTGGGGACCCACAGAGGTGACTGCCTTTGGGACATTGAAAGAGAAATTGACTACGGGACCTATTTTGACTTTGTCGGACTTGCAGAAGTCATTTGAAGTATATTGTGATGCTTGTGGTCGTAGTTTGGGTGCGGTCTTGATGCAAGAAGGCCATGTCATAGCTTACGAGAGCCGTTTGTTCTCTAAGCCGGAGATGACAACACAGATCTATGAGAAAGAGCTTTTGGCGGTTATCCATGCTCTTACTCAGTGGCGACATTACCTACTTGGAGCGGATTTTACTGTCTTTATAGACCATCAGAGTGTGCGCTACTTCTTGTCACAGAAGCAGCTTTCGGAAAAGCAGATGCGGTGGGCGAACATCTTGTCACAGTTTCACTTCCAGATTGTCCATGTGCAAGGACAGAAGAATGTGGTGGCAAATGCTTTGTCTCGGACACCGTTGGTTCTGGCTATTTCCGCGATACATCATAGGAGCTTCGAGGATATGGTCGATCAGTATGCCACAGATACAGATTTTGCAGATATTTTCACACGGATATGGGATGGGGAGATAGTAGCTGGATACTCCCTTCGGGAAGGCTACTTGATGAAAAAGACTATGTTGTGCGTTACACAGCCGTTGAGGGATAAGGTTATGCCTGAATGCCACTATCCACCTTTTACCGGTCACCGCGGCATTGCTATCACCATGAAGGGGGTAGAGAGATACTTCTTTGGGCCGAGACTCAAAAAGGATGTGGAAGAGTTTGTGCGCAGTTGCTTGGTATGCCAGAAGGTCAAGTTTGACAGGCATAAGGCACAAGGATTATTACACCCTTTTACCCATACCCACCCGCCCCTGGGAAAATATTGAAATGGATTTCATTTTTTTGAACTCCCGAGAACACGAATGATCACGATGATTTTCCGATTACATGGCACGTCTGAGACGATTGTCTCCGACATAGTCCCCAGATTTATGAGTTTGTTTTGGAAGGCAATTTGGGAGAGCATTGGCACGCGGTTGCAGTTCTCGTCATCGTTCCACTTGTAGACTGACGGGCAATTTGAGATTGCCAATTCAGTGGTTTTAGATTTATTGAAGTCTTGTATCTCGGATCAGAAGACTCAATGGGAAAGGAACTTACCTTTGGTGGAATTTGCCTACAATAACACGATACACTCTTCGACGGGGAAGACGCCATGTGCGATTGTTGAAAGTGCTGCGAAGGTTCCATCCTTCCTGAGCACGAAAGATTAGATATTTGAAGCGGTTGAATATTCGCGAGATTTGGATACGGCTTTTGCCAAGGTTCGCGAGACTTTGCAAGAGTCTCACGAACGACAGAAAAAGGCAGCGGATCGCCATCGTCGCGACTTGAAATTGAAGGAGGATGATTGGGTGCTCTTACTTTTGTGAAGGCACGCCTACGAAAGAAAAAGGGAAAGGAGAGGCTTTTTCCAAAGCTTAGTATGCGATACTACGGACCTTTCCAGATCACTGAGAAGATAAATGATGTCTCCTTCCGATTGAAACTGCCAGATACTTGGAGGATTCATAATGCATTGCATGTGAGTCTCTTGAACCCTGTTAAGGGTGATGTGCCTGATGATGGGGAGCCTGATGAGCAACCCAAAGTGGAAGAAAACGAGGAGATCCTTGTTCGTGAACAGATTTTGGCACATAATGATACGAAGATAGGTAAAGTCCGAAGGCGGTTCTTGGTTAAGTTCAAGAACTGTCCTGCATTTGATGCGAAGTGGATGGAGGAGGAGGACCTAGCAGATACTCCTCGGATTGTGAAACTTTACCTCGATGTTTTGGTTTAGCATAGTCTATTCCAAACGGAACCCAGAATTCAGCTTGGCTGGAGATCTTGTGCAGTGGGATGCCCAAGATGGGAGTCACTCCGCTCCCTTGTCAACAGATGCCTCAATTTTGATACTAAAGTCACTGATGTCTCTTTGAGCTTAGGGATACTGAGAGTTGACAGTATTCTGCTGGATGACTTTATGACATGGAATTCCTGATAATGATACTGATTTGTTCTTGACTTCTTGTGAGTGCAGGAACTGATAGCCGAAATGACTGCAGCATTTTGGTCTGATTGATCTCAAATAGACATGGTTGCAATAGGGGTTAGTCAATCAGACATCGATGAGGTCCCGATTGGACCTAGATGTGATTGCTAGCTACACTGCCGATAAATCATGGTCTACGATCCGAATGAATGTTGAATGTCATGTGATGTCGTGTGATGTCGTGTGATGTGACTCGATTTTGTACATGTGCTAGATGTGTGTTCCTAGTACGTAGGTACTAACAGTCAGTGTCTGCTAAGACGGTTTATGGCTTTTGTCGATTTTGCAGGCGTAATCGCGGTCGATTACAATGCTTTCAAGAGGGGGGTATGTCACAAAGTGATGACGTGGCGGACAATAGAAACCCTAATTTCCGGAAATCGCGGGGGCTATAAATTTTTATTTTTTTTTTGAAAATGATAAGCGACGCGAATTTTGCTTTTTTTATTAAAAAAAGAGAAAAGACTCTCTAAGAGAGAGAGAGAACTGATGCATTTTATTTTAAAAGCTTTTGGGGCTCTGCTTTTGGGCATCCCTTGTACCTTTAAATACGTGGTGAGGGCTTCACTTCTCAGAGCATCTGGACACAGAGTCTGAGAGTGAATCCCGACCCACTCTCTTGTACTTTGAATTGATTAATACAAAAAGAAATACCGAAAGGGGCGCCAGTCTTTGGGGCCAATATCTCTAGGCACGGAACTCCGCCGGGCCGGTGCAAATCTATTGTGATCTGTGAATTGTTTTGAAGTAGTTATTTGGTGCTGTCGCGGTTGATTCTTGACTTGGAGTGTCCAAGTCTGTTACACACGTCTCCGCAAAGTGCCCCAAAAAGGCACAACAAGAACAACCTAAAGACAGGCCAGAGAGTTCGAGAACAGCAGAGGAACGTGGCAGAAAAGGGAAAATGAAAGTAGGATTGGTACGAGATTGCATGGGTACTGACCCAAGCCTGATTGATGAAAGTACAGAACTTTGCCGAGCTTGGGGCAAAGTTAAAGATCAAGAAGCCCTGATTTTCTTCGATGGAGGAGCTAAGGCCAACTTCATTTCACCCGCGAATTGGCGGCGCGGCTCGAGATTACACCCGATAGGATGGGACCACCAACAGAGGCAGTTCTAGCGGCACCTGGACGGGACATAGCCATTACACCTGTCATTGGCAAACTTCGGTTGCATTGTCAGGTGTATTTGCGGCACGAGGACTTTTACATAATGCCCTTGGAAGGTTGACGTCCTCCTAGGAGTCCCTTGGTACCATAAGAACAACCCGTGGTCAATTATCGGGCAAAGAAAGCAATGTTGACGAATGAAAAGGGCCAAAAAAATTGTACTTGATGTAAAACTGAAGGGCGAGGCTGTTCCTATTGTATCGGCTTCGGCCATTTCCAAATTAATGAAATCCAGTCTCTTTGTTTACTCGATCTACTTGAAAGAGTTAAATGATGAACATAGAACGAACATGTCCGAACTTGATAAAGAACGCCAAGATTTTCTCCACACTCATGCCGATTGCTTCTCTAAGGGCCTGTCAGGCGAGTTGCCTCCATCTCGTCTTGAGGATCATACCATTGATCTAATACCTGGAAGCACACCACCGAACTGTTAAAAGTTGAGGCATCTCAAGTGAACTTCCCAATGTGATCCCATTATTTAGTTTGGCTTTTAGGTATTTATTTTACTTATTTGTCAAAGCCTTGGGTAGGGCAATTTACTAGGCTTGCTATATAAGCAACCCCTTATAACCGGCCTGTACAACGTAAAGGGCGGTACTATTTCAATTACATGTTAACTTTACACAGAGCACTGAGAAGGGAAGAGAACACAGTTGCGTCCAGCGACTAGAATGTCATTGCGCACACGAGACCGACACCCTGTAGGCCCCAGAGACTGGCGCCCCTTTCGGTATTTCTTTATTCAAATTAAGGTAGACGATCCGACCACTTCGCACAAGCTTTCACAAAGCTGTCCAGACCTGGCGAGGGCTGAAAACGTAGGTTTTCGACCTGATTTTGGTAGCATAACGGCGCAAAAACCCCTGTAGGTCAAAAACACCTGTCTAGGACGGATTCCCTCGCTATCTGGAAGCTTTCTAGTGAGCTGTCACAGAAATTCAGCGGGCTGTAATTCCCTGTTTATCACTGTCGGGTGCCCAAAAGCCTGTACACGCATCCCAAGGCTCTCACGAGGCTCCCTCGGTGTTCCCTTGCAGTTTAGGTGCGAAACCCTAAACCTGCAGGAAAACACAGCAGGCTGTAATTTGCTGTTTTGGATCGTTTTTAGCGGAGCGAACACGCCTACGCGTGTCCCAAGGGCTCCCGCATGCAATGGGACAGTTCCCCTATGAATTGGACGAATTTTCACACGAGAAAACTCTCCGAACTTGCAATTTCTCGCGATGGAACTGTGCGTATCTGTGGGGGATTAGCAATTAGCTAATCCGGTTCCTGTTCAGAAGGCTCTTGCCTTGGCAAACGCGCATAAAACCCCCAGAACTGTACATGTTCAACTGAGTAGCCCAACTAGTGGGGCATTACCATATGTGCCAAAGGGGAGAGAGAGATGCACGAGAGCAAATCATCACGCTACATGAGACAGAGGAGAAGGCAAGCTTTCCATTAAAGCTGTAGACCTGCACCCACTACTCACACACACACTGTAGCTCACTTATGAGTCAAATCAGCCTCCTCTCTCAAATTGGGCGCCCCCTCTTGCTGATGGAAGTGGAAAACTGCACCAGGAGCCGCCATGTGTCCAGTTTGCCCCTTTTGAGTTAATTCTCTAGTTCCCACTGACTTATAAAGTTGTAAGTGACTTTCCGAGTGGCCCAGATTTCATTTGGCGCACACAGGCTTCCATACTCATCAGAATTCAGCGCTAACTGGCCCGACCAGTCCCAGACCTGACCGACCTAGACTCCCATTGTGAGAAACCTATTCGGCCGCAACCGTTTCACACTGGCCATGCAATGTCCACATGCACCTTTTCAAGGGTTTCGGGGAAAACAAGTAAAAATAAAATAAATAAAAATATCTAGTACTTATTTACGAAAGGCAACAGGAAAAATACACCTCCTGGTGACACACCCCACCCTTGAAATACTGCAAGCGACCTCGCTTGCATGCCAATAATACATGCAGTATCTCCTGATATCACATATATTCTATGATGGGAATCCAAGATATACATGCTTCCGGAAATGTAGCGTTGGACGATTAAACAATCCCACCAACCTGGCTACGACACATATATCAAGCATAGAAGCCTTCTAGTGTACTCTGAAGCACAAACTTCTCTAGCTAAATTCTGTATGGAAAGAGTAGATACAATTGCTTAACTACTCTCTTGAGCATCATGAACCATGCTCTTGCCTTGCTCCAAAAAAGGCTACATCAAGTCACTGTGGGTTCCATCTGAAAGGCTTCAAGATACAATTGCAATAGCTGAGGTGAATCAACCAATTCAAACTCTTCCATCCATTTGGCATCCAACGATGGATAGTTCTTGAACTTCACCAAATAGCGTCTTGCAACCTTTCCTCTAAGCTTTCTTTCTTTATGTGCCAATATCTGTTCAGGAACAAGGATTTCATCCAATTCTTCCACTTCGGGTTGTTCCTCATCAAGCATATTCTCTGGCACATCACCAACAAAGGGTCTTAGAAGGCTGACATGAAAAGCATTATGTATTTTCCAGCCTTCTGGTAGCTTTAACCTGTAAGCTACATCGCTGATCTTTTCTGAAATCTGAAAAGGACCATAATATCGCATACTGAGCTTAGGAAACAAGCGTTCCTTGCCTTTCCTTTTCCTTAACTTGGCCTTTTCAAAGCGCAAAAGTGAAAATAGAAGTTCACGACGGTGACGATCAGCAGCTTTCTTTTGCTTAGCCCGAGTCTTCTCAAGAGCAATCTTTATCTTCCTGTATGTTTCATCCATATCTTGCACATACTTGTCTGCCTCAAAAATCTTGTCCTTAGTTTGCAAAATGGGCGGGACTTTCTTCCCTCCTTCCACTATCTCAAATGGTGCCTTACCTGTTGATGTATGCACAGTGTTATTGTAAGCATATTCAACCAATGGAAGATGGTGTTCCCAAGTTGCCTTGTGCTCTGACACATAACATTTGAGCAGGTCCATGACAGTAGAATTTGCCTCTTCTGACTGTCCATCAGTTTGCGGATGAAAGGAAGAAGAGAACTTTAGCGTAGTGCCCATGTTCTCAAACAATGCCTTCCAGAAAAGACTCGTCATACGTGGATCCCTGTCAGTGACAATTGACTGAGGCATCCCGTGATATTTAAAGATATTGCTCATAAATATCTTGACCATGTGTTCTGGCTTTATCTTCTTCCTCACAGGAATGAAATGGGCCTGCTTACTGAACCTACAAATAATAGTCCAAATCCCATCATTGCCTGTTTGCGTCCTTGGAAGATCAAAGATAAAGTCCATTGCTATGCTTTCCCATGGCCTATCTGGGATCGGAAATGGCTGCAACAATCCCGGTTGCTTTTTTCTGTCAAATTTGACTTTTTGGCATACTAAGCATGATCTTACAAATGTGTCAACATCTTGACGCAAAGCTGGCCAATAGAAGAATGCCTCAACCCCTTTCACTGTCGCATCAATTCCACGATGCCCAGCATAAGGTGGAGCATGACTTTCCATCAAAATCTTTGGCCGTAACTGTTTAGTAACGCATAACTTTCCATGCATCATGAGAAAGTCATTCTTAAGCATATAGTGCTCATGATGTTGCCCATCAACAAGCTGGTCATAGATCCTTGCAAAATCTGAATCTTCAGCATATTGTGTCTTCATTCGTCTAGTTCACAATGGTACGGAATTGACACTGCTGAAATTTGGGGCTTTCGTGACAACGCATCAGCCACCACGTTCTTTTTCCCTTGCACATGCACAATCTGAAAATGGAACATTGACAAGATGTTTGCCCATTGCATGTGCTTCTCAGACAACTTCGTCTGTGTGAGAAAATATCGCAAGGTTTGATGATCCGTTTGGACAACAAAATCAGCCCCTAGCAGATAGTGTTTCCAACTAGTGAGAGCATGAATTACTGCCAGCAATTCTTTCTCATAGACTTGCAAGTTTCTTTCAGTCTTCAAAAGAATTTTGCTCTCATATGTGACTACTCGGCCATTCTGCATTAGAACTGCACCAAGACTATGGCCACACACATCACACTGAACCACAAAAGGTTTTGAAAGATCTGGCAAAATGATTACCGGATCTGTAGACAACTTCTCTTTCAAGTGTTTGAACGCTAAAATTTCCTTGGCTGTCCACTTGAAAGTAACTCCTTTTCCTTGTAGTGCATGGAGTGGAGAAGCAATCTCAGCAAAATTTAGGATGAACCTCCTAGAGTAGGAACATAAGCCTAGAAAGCTTCGAATGTCATGTATGGACTTCAAGTCTGGCCATGACCTAATTGCTTCCACTTTAGCAGGATCCATGCGTACCCCATCCTTTGAAACAATGTGCCCAGGGAAGTGAATCTCTTGCAAAAAGAATTCACTCTTCTTCGCATTAATGAGTAGCTTGTTCTTACGTAACTCATTGAAAACTGCAGTCAAGTGATCCCTATGCTCCTCTTCAGACTTCGAATAGACAATCATGTCGTCAAAGAAGGTACCCACGAAGTTTCTATGTGGTCTAAGAATTCTGTCCATCATTCTATTAAACGTGGCCGAGCATTTGTGAGTCCAAATGGCATAACAAGAAACTCATAGAGACCAAATGTTGTCCTGAATGCAGTCTTATGAACATCTTCTGGCCTAATGCGTATCTGATGGTACCCACTCTTTAGGTCTATTCTTGTAAACAATGACGCTCCCTCAAGCCGATCAAGAATGTCATCTATCCTCGGTATGGGGAACCTGTTCTTGATAGTATTCTTATTCAAGGCGCGATAGTCAATGCACATGCGCCATGAACCATCCTTCTTCTGCATTAAGAGTACATGCGAACAAAAAGGGGATGAACTTGGCTGAATCAGCCCCTTCTCTAAAAGCTCGTTGACCTGACTCATAATCTCTTTCTGTTGGGCTGCACTAACCCTGTATGGTGGTCTATTCGGTGGACTAGAACCTGACACAAGATCTATGGTATGATCCTCAGGTCTCTCAGGAGGTAACTCCCCTGGCAAAGAGTCCGAAAAACAATCATTGAAACCACTCAAAAAAATTGACTTGTCTTTATCTAAGGTAGACAAATTAGATACAACTTGAGGTACTTCTTTTACAAAGATCAAGTACGCAGAAAGATGATTCTTTATTACAGATGAAATAGCAGAAGCAGAAACAACTGGAACAGACTCGCCTTTAAGCTTTACATCAAGGACATGAGTGTTTCCTCTATGTACAAGGGTAATCTTTTTGTTGTAAGTATCCACCATAGCATGCAACCTGTAACACCATGGGATACCCAGTAACACATCACAGCCCTCAAGTGGCATAATATGAAACTCTTCCGCATCCACATAACTCTGAATGTGCAGACGAAGCTTCCCCAAAATGGAAGTAACGGGCTCTGAATGACCTGGGCATGCCAAACCTGCTTCGCCTGTCATACCCATCTCCTCTGCACGAATGCCCAATTTTGATGCCAATTCTGGTGATATGAAATTTGCACGGGCTCCTGGATCAAAGAAAACCAGCACTGTCTGGTCTCTAACTTTGCCCCAAGCTCTGCACAGCTCCGTGGCATCTGTGTTTGGCTGGTCTCCAACCAAATCTGGAACAAGTCCTGCACTTGGCTTTGGCTTCTTCCCTTTATGGTCTGACTTGTCATCCTTATCCTGTGACTTCTTCTGTGGGCATTCATTTGCAAAATGTCCTTCCTGTTCACAAATGTAGCATTTCTTGGCCTCCCTAAGAGCTTTCCGTTCTTCAAAAGTTTTGCCAGAAAAATGTCTCTTTTGTCCTTGTCCTCGTCCCGAAGAAGACTTAGACTGCTTCTTGGACATATCACCTTCTTCAGTGGAGGGCTTCTTTGTGGGAGGCTCAGAAGGCTTTGTTGCAACATTGCCCTTGACTGAAAACTGTTTGCCCTGGGACCCTTTCTTGTGGCTATTAAATCCATCGGAATCTCCCTTTGACAGATTGCTGGCCACTCTTGCATTCTCTATCAACTGAAACATATTCATGACAGTAGTCTTTGTGCAATAGTCCCTGATTTTCTTGGGCAATCCGCAACAATACTTCTCAATTTGTTTTGACAATGGCACAAACCTGTAAGAGGTGATTGGCAACAGCGCGGCCCAAAACTTTTTATTGTACTCTTCCAAGTTCGCACACTGTTTAGCATTCAACTCGTGCCATTCTGTCATCACATCCACTTCAAAAGTGTTCGTCAACCATGCAGGCGCAAAAAGCTGTTTGAATTGGACCCACGTTGTTGGGGCTTGACCCTGGTTCAACAATGCGGTCCACCATTGAAGCGCATTCCCTTTCAAGAAAGTGGCAGCCTTGCGTATCTTTGAAGATTCCGTGAAGTTTCCTCCAGCATAAGCTGCATCGAACTGCTGTATGAAGGTCAAAGCCTTCAATTGATCCTCAGTTCCTCTGAAAGTTTCAAACTTCACTCCCTGCCCACCTTCCTTGTAATCCTTAAGCTGACTCAAAGGAGCCACATTATCATAAACAGGTGCCTGTAACAATGGTGCTCCATGAGTGTTCATTCCAGCACTCGCATCAACTGTTTTCCCTGTCATATCTGCATTTTGTACGTATGGCTGCGAAAAACCAGCCATACCAAATTGTGTTCCAGGCACTCGAAACTGGCCATAGGCACCCTGAAAACCTGGTTGGACACCCATGTTCGCGTACATAGGGTTACCCATGCCTGTTTGCATTGTCCCGAACACATTCCCAACATATAACCTGTGGAAGGTCCAGCCATAGCTTGAAACACTGAACCACCTCCAGAATAACCAGGATAAGTATTAGGTAATGGAAGTGTCTGACGCATAGCATGTTCATTACTCCCTTGACCATTCACAAACGGTTCTTGTCCAGCTAAAGCATTGGACACCGCTAGTTGCTCAACCACATGGGCTTTCCCTCGAGCATCATGAGTCTTCTGCGCATTGGAAATCTCCTTTTCCTGCAACGGCTCAGTCATGCCCTGTGTAGGAGGCTGAAAACCATGTGTCGGAGCCTGTAAGAACTCCTGCATCCTTGGGTTGTTAGCCAACTCTTGAAACATGTCCATGCAGCAACGCAGTTGAGTTCTAAACAACCTGTCCTCTTCTTGAAGAGTTGAAGGAACTTTCTCCGTGCCATGTGAGGAAGATCCCTCTTCAGGTACTTGGTCTCTCTTCTCTGCCGTAACGACAAGCTCTGTGTTGCTTTCACCCACAACAATCCACGCTGCACTTTTTGAAGAAAAAGTGACTATCCCGTCGATGGAACCATATAACCGGCCTGTACAACGTAGAGGGCGGTACTATTTCAATTACCTGTTAACTTTACACAGAGCACTGCGAAGGGAAGAGAACACAGTTGCGTCCAGCGACTAGAATGTCACTGCGCACACGAGACCGACACCCTGTAGGCCCCAAAGATTGGCGCCCCTTTCGGTATTTCTTTATTCAAATTAAGGTAGACGATCCGACCACTTCGCACAAGCTTTCACAAAGCTGTCCAAACCTGGCGAGGGCTGAAAACGTAGGTTTTCGACCTGATTTTGGTAGCATAATGGCGCAAAAACCCCTGTAGGTCAAAAACACCTGTCTAGGACGGATTCCCTCGCTATCTGGAAGCTTTCTGGTGAGCTGTCACAGAAATTCAGCGGGCTGTAATTCCCTGTTTATCACTGCCGGGTGCCCAAAAGCCTGTACACTCATCCCAAGGCTCTCACGAGGCTCCCCCGGTGTTCCCTTGCAGTTTAGGTGCGAAACCCTAAACCTGCAGAAAAACACAGCAGGCTGTAATTCGCTGTTTTGGATCGTTTTTAGCGGAGCGAACACGCCTACGCGTGTCCCAAGGGCTCCCGCACGCAATGGGACAGTTCCCCTATGAATTGGACGAGTTTTCACACGAGAAAACTCTCCGAACTCGCAATTTCTCGCGATGGAACTGTGCGTACCTGTGGGGGATTAGCAATTAGCTAATCCGGGTCCTGTTCAGAAGGCTCTTGCCTTGGCAAACGCGCATAAAACCCCCAGAACTGTACATGTTCAACTGAGTAGCCCAACTAGTGGGGCATTACCATATGTGCCAAAGGGGAGAGAGAGATGCACGAGAGCAAATCATCGCGCTACATGAGACAGAGGAGAAGGCAAGCTTTCCATTAAAGCTGTAGACCTGCACCCACTACTCACACACACACTGTAGCTCACTTATGAGTCAAATCAGCCTCCTCTCTCAAATTGGGCGCCCCCTCTTGCTGATGGAAGTGGAAAACTGCACCAGGAGCCGCCATGTGTCCAGTTTGCCCCTTTTGAGTTAATTCTCTAGTTCCCACTGACTTATAAAGTTGTAAGTGACTTTCCGAGTGGCCCAGATTTCATTTGGCGCACACAGGCTTCCATACTCATCAGAATTCAGTGCTAACTGGCCCGACCAGTCCCAGACCTGACCGACCCAGACTCCCGTTGTGAGAAACCTATTCGGCCGCAACTGTTTCACATTGGCCATGCAATGTCCACTTGCACCTTTTCAAGGGTTTCGGGGAAAACAAGTAAAAATAAAATAAATGAAAATATCTAGTACTTATTTACGAAAGGCAATAGGAAAAATACACCTCCTAGTGACACCCCTTGCCTCCATTGTATACATTCAGTTATTCATTGCCAAGGTTGATTGGTTCAGGAGACTCTCTCTCTCTCTCTCGCGCGCGCGCGTGCGTGCGCGCTCACTCCCCTTGGTCTCTACGCTTCCGCATCGTCGACTTTGACATGGTATTAGAGCTTAGTGCTTGAAGCCCTTGGAGTGGAGGAGCCGCCGTGCAGAGCTTGAGAAGAGAACTGCATCACGTGTTGGTCGTCGACATCCTTTTAAAACCTAGAGCGTTTAGCTTTGTAAAACGCTGGGCGTTTTTGGCTCCTTCACCAACGTTTGACGTTTCGGGTGTTTTCCCGGCATTGCTTGCTGTCGCAGCATTTTAAAACGTTGGTAGCAGAGGCAGTGAGCTTTCCCAAGTTCCTCTGGCAGCGCCCCCTCTCGTTCACGTTTTGAGATGCCCCAGGCGTTTACCACCCCATGCCAAAGTGCCTCGCGCTCCGTGCGTTTTGAAACGCGTGGTAGCATCTTGTGACGCTTTGCTCTTGCAGCCCTCGATAGTAATACCATACCTCCTCAGCCAGCCAACGTGTTAGAACGCCCACTCCAGACCCCAATGGATCCCCCCCCCCCCCCCCCCCCCCCGCCCTTCTTGACAACCTAACGTTTTTGAACGCCATAAGCAAGGATCGACGGGGGCGGTAGTAAAATTGGAGGGAATTGCTGGAATTAGGGTTGCTGGGAAACGCGCACAGCTTGGAGAAGACGAAGGAAGCTCAAGCATAGTTACCCGGAACGGGAAATTGAAACGGGGAATGGCAACCGGTATGAAATGCCATTTCTTGTTTCGGACACTCACGTCTGAAACACGAAACGGGGATTCGGAAGGGGAAGCTAGATTGGAAACGTGGAACGGCGACTTGAAAATGGCCATTCCTTGTAACTATGAGCTCAAGGCACACAACAGAGAGTATATTACTTAGTGTGCAATGGAAAGATAGATAGCCCTAGAGTGATGGGCGTATATACAATGCACGGGGGAAAAAACCTCCTAAAGAGGGAAAAATGCCCCGACGGTCCTGACGGTCCTAGTGTGTTGACACACATCACTACCACATGTATATTGTAACAAATTTCCCGTGGGAGTGATGCGGTGAACAAAGGCATGAAAAACTGGGTTTCCGCGCTTTGACTGTCAGTGTAGATGATGTTGGCAATGTCTTGTCCAACACTTAAATCAGCCATAAGGCGTCTGAGCCATACACACTCAATTGTAGTTGTGAAGACTGCCTTGTACTCAACCTCACAATTGGAAGTGGCCACAGTAGGTTTCTTCTTGCTCATACATGAACTGCCAAGCATGAAACAGAAACGGTAAAACCGCTTGTGGACACTCGCGTGTCATAACAACCAGCCCAATCTGAGTCCGAAAAAGCATGTAAATTTGGCGACAATGATCCTCCTTGGGATAAAACAAGCCAAGATGCAAAGTGCCACTCAAGTAGCGAAAAATCCTCTTGACCGCCTTCCAATGCTTAGATCCTAGGCTATGCATAAATCTGCTGACTTGTGAGACTGCAAACTGAATATCCGACCTCGTGTTGCATACATAAATGAGGCAGCCAACAACAGTTTGGTAAAGAGTGACATCAGTAGGATCACCAGCATCATGTAGACTCAACTTCAAACCTGTTTCCATGGGAGTGGCAATAGGGTTGCAATCCTCAAGTCCAAACTTACATAGCAATGTCTCTATGTAACTTTCATGACACAAGGCAATACCACCATCACTCTGCTTAAAGTGTATGCCCAAGTAATGATGCAACAGCCCCAAATCTTTCATCTTGAAAGTAGCATTCTAGTCAGCCTTAAATTCAGCAATATGTGCCTCCTTGGGATTAGTGATCAACAAATCATCCACATAAAGAACAACAATGAGAAGTACATGGCCCTCACGCTTGACATACAATGTGCTTTTTGTTGGACTGTTACCAAAGCCTCGTTTGACCAAATGAGTGTCAGCCTTCTCATACCAGGCACGAGGAGATTGCTTCAACCCATACAAAGCTTTGTTACATTTGCACACCTTATCCTCTTGTCCTTCGTTAACAAAACCGCGAGGCTGCATTACATAAACTTCCTCAAATATGTCACCATTCAAGAAAGCAGTAACAATGTCTATGTATGAAGATATATGTATATATAAACAATGTGTGATTGATGTACATCCCAACCAAAATGAGCTGCCAATGCATATAGAAGACGAACAGTAGTCATATGACAAGTGGGAGCAAAAGTTTCTTCATAATCTATGCCTTTCTGCTGCGCATAGCCTTTTGCAAACAAGTTGAGCCTTATGGCGATCAACCTCACCATCCGGCTTGTGTTTCAACTTGTAAACCCACTTTGTACCAATGGCCTTTCTGCCAGGAGGCAAATCACATAAAGTCCATGTGTCATTTTCTATAAGTGCATCATATTCTGGTTGCATGGCAGCCATCCAATTTTCTGAATTTTGTGCTTCATCAAAAGACAGAGGTTCCTCAACGTCATGTAAGCTAGACACATCAAAGCATAACAATCTGATGCATAAGATGCATGGTGAGAGCTTGAACGAGTACGACTAGACAAAGGTGCATTCAATTTACTGTCACGCAAAGTGTGCACCAGCCATTTTGGCATATCTCTAGCTTGCTCCTTTTCAGCCCTTTCCTTATCAAGTACGTCATGTACATCTGCATCAGTAATAGGCTGATCTTTAACATTTTTAGAAACCCCCATAGACTGCACATTTGCCTCATTTCATCAAGAACAGTTTGCACAAGTGAATTGTCAGAAATGACTTCTCCTGCAGAAATTAGTTGCTCATTAACATCCTTGACACTAGCAAGGAAAGTGTCCATTTCATCTTCCTCATGCATAATCTTCGATTCCAGCTCTTTACGCAACAAAGCAATTTTAGCCTCATTGCGGCTTGCATAAAGACCAACCAAAATATCCCAAGCCTATTTTGCAGATTTTGATGAACGGATGTGAGGAGTGATAGTGCACTTCACAGACAATGCAATCAATGCATGAGCCAGCGCATCTCTTACATCCCAACGAGCTTGTTCTGCCGTAGGCAAAACAACTCTAACAACAACAATCCTTGCAGCAAGACCTACAACATCCTCAACATCCCCTACATCCTCAGAACCAGGACGTACATCAATGCCCTGCACAATATTCCAGATGCCCTTTGACACAAGAACATGCTGCATCATGTAAGGCCACATAGGGTAATTGTTCCCATCCAATCTGTCCTCAACAACAAACATCTTGAACACATCTGTGTTGTTGTCAGCCATGGAAAATGCTTGCACCTAATGTGAAAACTGCCCGAAATGAGGAGAAACTGAGTGAGACCAACACGTGCTATATAACACAAGCCGCAGTAGACCTGTTATGCAGTAATTGACACTGACAAAAATTCTGCACAAAATGACAAAACTGCCCGTGCAGACCTGGCTGTAGTGGAAGCGGAGGTTGAAATGAGCCCGAAATGAAATTCTAAGAACACCAAGCTCTACGATGTATTCCAATTCTTTTGTCGACCTACTGACGCTCGCCAAAGCTCGTTGAAATCTGAGAAAACGAGCAAGGGTGTTCTGGCGACGCTGGCGACTAAGCCCGAGAGGACGTGACCTGCATCGCGACGGAATGCTTTGCCATTTGCGTTTTTGTAGGAAACCTTCAGATTTGCTGTTTCTTCTGCTAGCGCTAGGGCTTGGACCCCTTTTCCTCACGTGAAATGCCCCTTCCCTGTTTGCATTTTTGATCCAAATCTGCGCTTTTGGACAGCTGCTGCGTATTTGCAGCAGGAGGACAGCGCTCAGCTTTCCAACCCCAGATCTTACCGGATATTACCCTATCTACCCAGTTAGGCATCCAATTCCGGCATCAATGCCGGTCCAGTGCCTGGACCGGCTTAGATTCCTCTACATCTATCTGCTTCAGATTTCAGCCATAAACACTTGCTGTTTTCTCTGTTTTCAGCCCAACAGGGGTTGTGACGTTGATTCCCCGCCCTTCCTACACCCTTTGCACCGCTCCGGACCATGCCGGGAGCGTATGAGCACACTGAAAATCGCTGGACAGCAGCGTTTTCATCACCTCATAGTTGCGTTTTTGGGTGGACAACAGCCACATGGTTTGTGTTTTTCACAGAGGATGAAGTTACCTCTTGACAGGACACAATCCGATGGTAGTCCATGCGGTCTCTCAGTGACTGCTACAGTACACGGTATCTTCGACATCGGCTTGATCATCTACGGGCGTACGATCCTTGGGAGATCCATTCATTCCAGCCATCATTCGGCGGTTGCACACTCCAGAGAGGGTGGTGACTTGTGGTTTGTTTTGGACACACCTATGCACTTATCAGAGGAGTTCACACGAGATATGGCCCATGGCGTATGGGATTCTGACATTCCCAGAGAAGACACCACCATCTTGGGTGGACAGACACTTACCACTTGACCTCCACACATCAGATCACTTGCTTACACTGGAGCATTTATATGGACTTGGGGAGAGGATCCTGGATCTCTTCTTGGACAAGTTCATTGCTTGGATCTACAAATTGGAGTGGGACTTCAGTGCTTTGGACTCTCTTGGAGAGTTTACCCGCGAGATGCGGGAGATCAAGCATCATTAAGCGACTACATTTGGAGTCACCCGGAGCTTGGCTTGGATGGTAGTGCAGTTGCTCTTCTACACTCCTGATCATTTGGATTGCTACCTTTAGATTTGCTTACACTCACCCTCGGTAACCTTACAACAGACTTATCCCCGATCTGGGCAGTAGGCCACTCCCAGTTCATTCACATTGAGAGTCACAGCGAGGTGCGGTTTGGTGGCGTTGGTGTGGATTCTGTTTGGTTGACTCTGGAGGATTGGATGCAGGAGATACAGGCAAGACGGTGCAGACAGATTGGTCTGGCCTTTCCTCTTCCCAGAGATTATTCACAGTGGAGACTGCTCAGTCTGCCTTTTCTTCTTCATACAAGATGATTACGGTGCAGACAGCTTGGTGTGACCACACCTCTTCTAGAGGCCCTGCATAACGCAGACTGTTGAGTCTAGCTTGCCCGTCATCTTGATTACCTTACCTACTGACAGGACACCATTCAGTGGTGGTCCATGCGGTCTCTCTTTGACTGCTGCAGCTTACGGTAGCTTCTATAGTGCAGATTGTTTAGTCTGGTTTTCCTTGTTTCGGAGGACGTTTATGGCGCAGATTGCTACATCTGGCCTTCCTGGAGTTTTACACAGCTTTGCCACCTAGCATACTGGGTTGCCGGTTCATGCATTGGCTGCCTTCCGGTCATTCTCATGATGGTTCCTGGGCTTCCCCATTTTCTCCGGACGGCTTGACTACAGACACCGCAAATCCTATTGGACAGGACACTTGCAGGTTTATTGGCACTTCTTTCACGACAAGGAGTTGTTTTCACACTCAGTTTGGGACCTTCATGTAGTATCTTCACCCTGTAGTACTGCAGTTTGCTACATTGCTTGTTGAGAGCGCACTTTACTATGGAGATCTCTCGGAGGTTAGGACCCCCCAGATTGCTGCTACACTCACGGAGTTTGCCTCAATATTGCCCTTCAGTGGACATTGCAGCAGACATCTTCATCATTTGCCTCACATCTTCAACTTCACGCGGTTTGTTCAGCATCGGGTGTTGAGAAGGGGGTGTTAGAGTTACATCACTCTGTTGCTTCACAGGTCTAGGGCATGCATGTACGGCTAGTGTGCCTCCGGGCTGGCCACCCATAGCATATGCATATAGGCTGCACTTTTGTCCGGCCACCTAGGTTTGGGCCGGCCGCTCCCCAGTATAGACTCGGGCACTCCTATATATGGAGTTAAGGGGGTACCCATTTTATTATCATCTGATCATTGTATTGGTTTCTTGTTCTGGTAGTCATGGGAGGCTGATCGCCCCCTCTTCCACCACATCCAGCGTTTGTGCTCTCTCTCTCTCTCTCTCTCTCTCTCTCTCTCTCTCTCTCTCTCTCTCTCTCTCTCTCTCTCTCTCTCGCACACGCGCACTCTCACAATCACATAGAACCTAGGACCGTGATCTCTCTCTCTCTCTCTCTCTCTCTCTCTCTCTCTCTCTCTCTCTCTCGCACACGCGCACTCTCACAATCACATAGAACCTAGGACCGTGATTCCTGGCGACGTATTGCATCTAGATCCTCACCGGGCCTCACTGATGCCGATTAACTAATCCCATATCGCGATCACGTCCATGAATTCGGTTTTGATCTAGGACCATGATTCCTCGCAACGTATTCAGCGATCGCATCTAGATCTATCCCAGACCTCATTGATGTCGGATTGTCTAATCCCATATATCGATCATGTCAATAGATTTTTGCACTCAAGCACTGTCATGTGCGAGTGATCATTCCATCTGTACTCAAGCACTGTTGTGTGCGAGTAATCATTTCCGGGGATCCCTATCCATCCTTAAGTTCATACTGAACAGAGTGGTCCAATCATTCAATTCTAACTGTGTGGCCATCTCATCCTGCAGGAACTCTTGATGCGCTCACAACAATTCCATTGAATCGATCGTGATTCAAAATTCATGATTCGATATCAGGTACATTCGAGAGTTGTCATTGCTCCAAAATTATCATCATCTCATTCTCAATCCTGTTATCTGTTCACAAATAGTATGTTCTTCCATTAGTTTCATTCAAAATTCATGATACTTATCGGGTTAATTCTGGAACGGTCATTGCTCCCAATTCATCATCCTTTATCATCGATTTCACTTGTTATTTGCACACATCTTCATTCTTTTCTTCAGTTCCCGAACCGGATTTCAACTTTTCTTTTGCCTGCCCACCTAGAGGTGTTATCTCTCTCAGATTCTCTGAGAGAACCTATGAGTAATCTGGAATTCTTTATGGCTTATGCCCTGTAAGAGAGAGCAATGAAGACGAGAGCGCACACGATGCGCGATGAAGTAAGGGTGGGAGTCGCTAATATGTCTGGGGTCCCCACGAATGTAGCTAGCAATCACATCTAGGTCCAATCGGGACCTCATCGATGTCCGATTGACTAACCCCTATTGCAACCATGTCCATTCGAGATCAATCAGACCAAAATGCTGCAGTCATTTCGGCTATCAGTTCTTGCACTCACAAGAAGTCAAGAACAAATCAGTATCATTATCAGGAATTCCATTTCATAAAGTCATCCAGCAGAATACTGTCAGCTCTCAGTATCTCTGAAGCTCAAAGAGACATCAGTGACTTTAGTATCAAAATCAAGCCATCTGTTGACAAAGGAGTGGAGTGACTCCCCTCTTGTGCATCCCACTGCACCAGATCTCCGGCCAAGCTGAATTCTGGGTTCCGTTTGGAGTAGACTATGCTAAACCAAAACATCGAGGTAAAGTTTCACAATCCGAGGAGTATTTGCTAGGTCCTCCTCCTCCATCCACTTCGCATCAAATGCAGGAAAGTTCTTGAACTTAACCAAGAACCGCCTTCGGACTTTACCTTTCTTCGTATCATTATGTGCCAAAATCTATTCAGGAACAAGGATCTCCTCGTTTTCTTCCACTTTGGGTTGCTCATCAAGCTCCCCATCATCAGGCACATCACCCTTAACAGGGTTCAAGAGACTCACATGCAATGCATTATGAATCCTCCAAGTATCTGGCAGTTTCAATCGGAAGGAGACATCATTTATCTTCTCAGTGATCTGGAAAGGTCCGTAGTATCGCATACTAAGCTTTGGAAGAAGCCTCTCCTCTCCCTTTTTCTTTCGTAGGCATGCCTTCTCAAAACGTAAGAGCACCCAATCATCCTCCTTCAATTTTAAGTCGCAACGATGGCGATCCGCTGCCTTTTTCTGTCGTTCTTGAGACTCCTGCAAAGTCTCGCGAACCTTGGCAAAAGCCGTATCCAAATCTCGCGAATATTCATCCGCTTCAAATATCTAATCTTTCGTGCTCAGGAAGGATGGAACCTTCGTAGCACTTTCAATAATCTCACATGGCGTCTTCCCCGTCGAAGAGTGTATCGGGTTATTGTAGGCAAATTCCACCAAAGGTAAGTTCTTTTCCCATTGAGTCTTGTGATCCGAGATACAAGACTTCAATAAATCTAAAATCACTGAATTGGCAATCTCAAATTGCCCGTCAGTCTGCAAGTGGAACGATGACGAGAACTGCAACTGCGTGCCAATGTTCTCCCAAATTGCCTTCCAAAACAAACTCATAAATCTGGGGTCTCTGTCGGAGACAATCGTCTCAGGCATGCCATGTACTCTGAAAATCATCGTGATCATTCTGTGTTCTTGGGAGATCAAAAATGAAATCCATTGCAATACTTTCCCAGTGGTGGGTGGGTATGGGTAAAGGCTATAACAATCCCTGTGCCTTATGCCCGTCAAACTTGACCTTCTGGCATACCAAGCAACTGCGCACAAACTCTTCCACATCCTTTTTGAGTCTCGGCCCAAAGAAGTATCTCTCTACCCCCTTCATGGTTTAGCAATGCCGCGGTGACCCGTAAAAGGTGGACAGTGGCCTTCAGTCATAACCTTATCCCTCAACGGCTGTGTAACGCACAACATAGTCTTTCTCATCAAGTAGCCTCCCCGAAGGGAGTATCCCGCTACCGTCTCCCCATCCCGTATCCGTGCGAAAATATCTGCAAAATCTGTATCTCTGGCATACTGATTGACCATATCCTCGAAGCTCCTATGATGTATCGCGGAAACAGCCAGAACCAACGGTTTCCGAGACAAAGCATCTGCCACCACATTCTTTTGTCCCTGCACATGGACAATCTGGAAGTGGAACTGTGACAAGATGTTCGCCCACCGCATCTGCTTTTCTGAAAGCTGCTTCTGTGACAAGAAGTAGCGCAAACTCTGATGGTTTGTAAAGACAGTAAAATCCGCTCCAACTAGGTAATACCGCCACTGAGTAAGAGCATGGATAACCGCCAAAAGCTCTTTCTGATAAATCTGTGCTGTCTTCTCCGGCCTAGAGAACAAATGGCTCTCGTAAGCTATGACATGGCCTTCTTGCATCAAGACCGTACCCAGACTACGACCACAAGCATCACAATATACTTCAAATGACTTTTGCAAGTCCGGCAAAGTCAAAATAGGTCCCGTAGTCAATTTCTCTTTCAATGTCTCAAAGGCAGTCACCTCTTTGGGTCCCCACGAAAAAGGTACTCCTTTCTGTGTCAAGGTATGCAAAGGGGAAGCAACCTCTGCAAACTTTCGTATGAACCGCCTGTAGTACGAACACAGTCCCAAGAAGCTTCTAACTTCATGGACATTCCTCAAATCGGGCCAATCACGGATAGTCTCTATCTTGGCCGGGTCCATTTGCACTCCTGCTGCTGCTGACACAATGTGTCCCAAAAAGTGTATCTCTAGTAGGAAAAATTCACTTTTCTTTGCATTAATCACTAAGTGTGTTCTCGTAATGCTTGAAAGACTTGAAGCAGATGATCTCTGTGTTCTGCCTTAGAAAGTGCCAACAAATAGCATGTACTCTCGAAAAATCCTGTCCACCATCATCCGGTTAAATGTCGCAGGAGCGTTGGTTAAGCCAAAAGGCATCACCAAAAACTCAAATAACCCAAAAGTCGTCCGAAAAGCCGTCTTGTAGACATCCTTCGGCGCGATTCGGATCTGATGATATCCACTCTTCAAGTCAATCCTGCTAAAGCACGAGGATCCCTGTAACATGTCGAGTATATCATCGATCCTAGGATCGGAAATCTGTTCTTGATGGTGATTTTGTTGAGAGCTCTATAATCAATGCACATTCTCCAAGATCCCTCTTTCTTCAAAACCAACAACACTGGAGAGCAATACGGTGAAGTACTAGGCTGGACAAGACCCTTTTCCAAGAGGTCTTTCACTGGTTCATAATCTTTTCATTCTGTACTCGGCTCTCACGGTAAGGTGGCCGATTCAGTGGCGTGCTTCCAGGTATTAGATGAATGGTTTGATCTTCAGGCCCTCTGAAAAGCAATCGGCATGAGTGTGGAGAAAAATCTTGGCGTTCTTTTGATCAGGTCAAAACATATTCAACCTTTATCTATCGTTCAGTTCTCTCCCAAAAGAATGAGTAAGAAACTGAAGTTCATCAAGTACAATCTCTAAGCCCTTCATTTATCAAAGTCGCTTTCCCGGCCCGGTAGTCAACCATGGCGTAGTTCTTGTGGTACCAAGGGATCCTGAGTAGAACGTCACTCGCGTGCCCTGAACACCCTTGTCATTGCAAACAAAGTTTGCCAATGCTCGGTGTAATGGAAACATCCTATCCGGGTGCCAGTCGAACTACCTCCGCCTGTGGCGTCAGTCTGTCGGGCGTAATTCCAAATCGAGCCGCCAATTCCAAGTGAAAAGAAGTTGGCCTTGGCTCCTTCAAAAGAGCTTCCTAATCCTTCACTTTGCCCCAAAAGCGGCAAAGTTTGTACTTTCATTCATTAGATTCGGTGCATGTCCCACGCCATGTGGTACCAGTTCTGCTTTTCTATCTGCCTTTTTTGCTACATTCCTCAGCTGCTCTCGAACTCTCAAGTCTATCGTCGTCTTTATCATTCTGTTCTTTTTGTGCCTTGTTAGGGCACTTCGCGGAGATATGTCCCTGTTCCCCGCATCCAAAGCACTTCCCCTCTCTGATGAAGCGAGCTCTCTCCTCAGGAGTAAGCTTGGGTCGTGCATCATTTTTCTCTGGGTTGCTCTTTTTTCTTTCTACTTTCATTTCCAGAAGTGTGTTCAGCTCGTTGTGTCATGGCCTCATTTGTGGGGTAGGTTAGACTGCCAGAGTGAATGGCAAAGCCCCGCTTTGCATGACTCATCAACTCCTGAATAGAAGTTGACTTCTGTTCCAAGCTGTGATCTCGGATCTCTGTAGGTAGACCCAAGGTAAACTGCTCAATCTGTTCTCTGAACGAGATCTTCTTGAATGAAGAGGCGGGTAGAAAAGAGCTCCAGAATCTTTCACAATAAGCATTGATTGTATCTTTCTTGGTCATCCGAAGATGGTTCCAAGCAGCTCGTACATCTCGTTCATATTCTTGCGTCAACCAAGAAGAAATAAAAAGCTTCTTAAACTTCAGCCATTTAACTGGCGCACTCTTGTTAAAAGAAGCGTGGACCACCAAGTACGAGCATTCCCCTTAAGGTAAGAGGTAGCTCTCCGAATCTTGGAGTGCTTTGAATAGCGTCCTCCCGCGAAAGCGATGTCAAACTGCTGTATAAAAGACAAAGAATTGGAAGCATCTGAGTATCCTGAAAAAGTATCAAACTTGATCGAGTGGCCACCTTCCTTAAACTCTCGGACTTTCTTGCTTTTATCTTCGAGAAAGTCATAATGGTTGGCTTTGTAAAAATTCTTCTTGTTCGCATAAAACTTTCCGTCATCAGAATCTGAGCTGTCTGTAGACGAGTCCTCAGTAGGACTGTCAGTCTCTGGGCGAGATGTAGCCTTCTTTGCCTTTTTCTTGCCCTTTCCGAAGCTTTGTTTCTTGCTTCGCTTTTTACCTTTTCTGTCTTCTTTGCTCGAATCCGAGGAGCTAGAAGAACTATCAGAAGAAGAAGAAGAAGAAGAACTGGGTACTCCTTCAAATGGATAACGCTTCTTCTGTTTCTTTGCCTTGTCAAAAGTCGACTGACGACCCAAATAACCTGGAAAGTCAGTGCTTTTCTTCTGCTTTTTGCCGTGCTTTTTGGCTTTCTTTTGCGCGTCAAAAAGCTGAGCAATCTGTGTATCAACCACGTTCTCCAGTTCCTTCTCCGTATATTTTCTTGGAGCCAGAAGGTTTCTTGAAAGCGGGTTTCGGGAGTGGTGTTGTGGTTCTCTGCCACTCCATCTGTACCTCTTCCAAAGAGGTCTGGTTCATATGTTTTGCCATCTTCGGGTCCTTGGCAAAATTGAGCATCATCTTTGTTGCATCGCCGATCAACTGGCGACGCTCCATCTCTCGCCACTCCGCCTAAGTAGGCCAAGGCGGGCCATACTCTCTGCCGGAATCTTCGTTGTGATCCCTGCCCGCATCTCTAGATGCAGAGGGAGTCGACTGATCATTGCCTAAAGCCATAGGTGCCGCGGAAAAAAATTTCGGGGATCGGATTTCCCGTAGAAGAGAAATCGGCCGTGCTCTGATACCACTGTAACAGACTTGGACACTCCAAGTCAAAAATCAATCGCGACAACACCAAATAACCACTTCAAAACAATTCACAGATCACAATAGATTTGCACTGGCCCGGCGGAGTTCCGTGCCTAGAGACATTGGCCCCAAAGACTGGCGCCCCTTTCGGTATTTTTATATTAATCAGTTCAAAGTACAAGAGAGTGGCTAGGGTTTCACTTTCAGAATCTGCGTCCAGATGCTCTGAGAAGTGAAGCCCTCACCACTTATTTAAAGATACAAGGGATGCCCAAAAGTAGAGCCCCAAAAGCTTTTAAAATAAAAAGCATTAGTTCTCTCTCTCTCTTAGAGAATCTTCTCTCTTTTTTTTTTTAAATTAAAAAAAGCAAAATTCGCGTCGCTCATCATTTCAAAAAATAAAAATAAAAATTATTTTTTTAAGCCTCCGCGATTTCCGGAAATTAGGGTTTTTGGTAGAAATTAGGGTTTGCAAGAATTTTAGGGTTTCTGGCAGAAATTAGGGTTTCTGCTGTCATCCACGTAATCACTTTGTGACAAATACTCCCCCCTAGAACCGAAGTCCGAGCCATGTTATATTCAAAGGCCATAAATACAACCAAACGCTCCCTAGATCGCAGTCTGTGTCGCTCGGAAGTTTCCATTACAACTGAACGCTCCCCAGACCACAACTTGCGTCGTTTAGAGGCCATATACTACTAGATGCTCCTCATACCACAGTCTGTGTCATCCAAAGGTTTCCAAACTGCATTGGCATAAAGATCAGAATCAAGCAAACTCAATCGGCACCAAGACAAGTTCAAAATAGATAAATTCTATTTCAAACAAATTACAAACAATATTCTTGAACAAAGTTCAAAAGTATCTAAATACAAATTAATATTAAAATTATTCTGACTTAGTCTGAGTTAGTTGAACTTGAAGGACAACTGGCTTATCCATTTATGCGACAAAGTGATGGTTCGGTTCTGGATGTGAACGGTAGCATCGTTCTTGTTGTGCCAAGACATGCCCAAAAGAGCGTCGCAATGCCCTAACTTCATGATGTGGAAGTCTGCCTTGCCATGGTACCCTTGGATGGTGATCGGAAGAGCACCAATAAGGGGTACAACTTGACTCGTTGGCTTGTGGCTAACTTGTCCTCTAGCTCTCAAGCAAAGTGATCATATTCAAAGTCCATCTGCGTGAGGAACTCTGGATGGATGAAATTCTCGATGGTTCTTGGGTCGAAGAAGAGAAGTGCCTTGAAGCCACTGATCTCTCTGTATGCTTTGCACAATTCTTTGGAAGCTTCTGGTATAGAGCCGCCGTAAATATTTGGAATAAGTCCTACTGTAGTTTTGGCTTTCTTAGGAGGAGGTTTCTCGGAGTCTTTTCCCCTTATTAGGACTACATAGGAGGTGTTTCCTATCTGGAAACATTTGAAGCAGTGGCCTTCGTGCTGTTGAGTTTCTCGTTGGCGAAGTGTCAATTGAGGTCTTGCGGGTCGAGTTGAGTTATTGCGAGAATTTGTACATTGTTGTTGAGGAATTTTGGGTGTTTGTCGGTTGATCTTCCGACACAAATTCCAATCTTTTCATAAGCGTGTAGCCGACCGCATCATGGTCCATAGGCTCTTGGATAGTAGAAACTTGCTTGGCCAAACAGTAGAGGTGATGGCAGTGCAATGGTATAGTGTTCACATTGATTCTTCAAGATTATCAGCTTGAAGAAAGATAACGGTCCACGGAATATATATATCTAGGAACTTCTGGTGGTAGTTTTCCATGGTTTTTGTGGCAAGCATTTTCAAGTTACCCCATTATGCCAGAAGGTGCTCTTTAAATAGGGATGTCATGTAACTTTGGACAAAAATATTCTTGAAAGCTTGCCCGGTCCTTGGAGCATGCGGCTTGGTAGCTGGAGAACTCCTCTTCAGTGCACTTCCCTAGGGTATAGATATTGTTTGCTATAGGAACTTTTAAGCTTTCTTTCTATCTAACAATAGATGCACCATCCTTGAAGTCTTTGGGTTGATGCGATGCAAATCCAGAATGTGGATAATAGGGCTAGGCATACGGGCTTCAACCGTTTTACCGAAATGGCGGTGGGGGAGGTGGTGGCAAAGGCGGCTGTACTGGGTAGAAGGTAAGATGGTTGCACGATGTTCTTGAAAACTCGCCCAATGAGAATAAAAGAATGTGTAGGTTGTCGAGAGGAGGCCCTTGTGCTTTCTGGTGCTGGACGAGGAAAAACCTGAGGCAACATGTGGTTCAAAAATTGTTGAAAGCTTTGCAGTATTGGGAAATTTTGCGGAGGGTTCCTCCAGAGTATGTTACGGAGTTTGTCAAGGAGGTACTCAGATACTCTGTAGAATTGATCTTGTCCTTGTTCGAGAAGGATCGGTGTGCTTTCAAAAAGTTAGACGCTTAAAGCTTTGATACCACCGTAACGGGAGGGCACCACGCGCCAATTGAAAAGGATAGACTGGAACAGACTTTTTGCACTTCAAACAACTTGGAGAGAGAGAGAATCCACACGAGAGAGACTCCATGGCGAAGTTCCACTCCCAGATGCAATGGCCCCTAAACCTTGGCACTCCTTTCGATATTTCTTTTAGATTGCTTGAACAAGGTACAAGTCGGGGGACTTTGCCCTACTTCCTCAACCTGGAATGCCAGAGAGTGCCCCCCTCTTGCGGTACATATTTAAAAGCCCTAGGCCCAAAGCATCTCACATGAAAAGCTATGGCTCCTAAAAGCACATGGTCCAAAAGCACACGCCCAAAAGACTGTTCCGCAATTTGCGGGCCTATCCTTACAGTCCTGTCATGTCATCACCCTTCCGCGTTTTATGGGATTTTCGTGCAGCAGTGCCATGTTATCATGTTATGTCACAAATTGATGACTTGTCAAAGCCCTGAAGAAGGGAGCCAACTTGCAGATACCGGCCTAGGCCCACTTATGGGGACCCCGTCCGATGGGGCCCCAAGTGACAAAGGATTAAAATAAAGCAGGACTCACACACACACACACACACACACACACACACACACACACACACACACACACAAAAGAGACTTGCAACAGATTTTCGAAAATTGCACTGGCATGATGACGTGGCAAGATGTATAGAATTCCGCATTTTGCGTTGGCTGATGACGTGGCAAGCTGTACGGATTTCCGTAAATTACGTTGGTAGCTTTTTGGCTTTGCTTTTGGACCAGATGCTTTTGAGTTTGAAGGCTTTTTACTGTAAACTGCTTTTGGGGCCTAGGGCCTTTAATATGAGGTTAGGGCTTATTCTCTGGCATGCTTCTTGACGAAGGTGCAGAGTCTCGAGTACCGGCTTGTACTGTGTTGATGCAATATAAAGAAATACCGAAAGGGGCGCCAAGGTTTGGGGCCAATACTCTCTGGGGTGGAATTCCGCCACTCTGTGTCGCATGTCGTCTCTCTCTCTCTCTCTCTCTCTCTCTCAGTTCTGTATTTATTGAAGTGCTAAAAGTCTGTTCAGTCTGTTCTTTTCTATTGGCACGTGGTGCCCGTCTTGTGATAGTGGTATCAGAGCATCAGGCGTGTGCTTTTCTGAAAGCATATTGGTCCTACAAAAGAGCAAATAGAGCTATTGGAATTTTATTCAAGGTATCTTCGGCCTCTGACCCCGGACTTATTAGCCACTCCCACCCTTACTTCATTGCGCATCGGGCGCGCTCCCGTCTTCATCTCTGTGTCTTACAGGGCATAAGCCATAAAGAACCCAACACTTGGAATTCATGGATTCAACAGAATATTTGCAATTTTTGCTCAACGAACTCCACTACATTCTTTCGCGGCATCCTCAAAAGAATCTTTCGATGCTGCAAAGTTTTTAACAATTTTTGAACTACATGTTACCCCCTCTGATGCCCCAGGTGGTACCTCCTCCTCCGGCATCAGAAAGTACGAGAGCTCCAATTGGCAGCCTTCTCAGCCGTCTTTTCCGATCGGGGGAGTTTTTAGGAATATGGTGCAGCCATCTGACCCTGATCTAGTGCAAGTGCCTTTGCCACCCCCATTGCCCCCACCTCCACCACCGCCACCAGCCTACAATGGTTGGAGCCCATATGGATACCCTTATTATCCATACCCGGGATATGGCCTAACCAACCCAAAGATTTCAAAGATGGCGGCACGACAATTAAATTTTTCACTTTTTCTGGGGTGAAAGATCGCAAGAAAGCATTGTAGTTCCTACAGCAATTTGACAACATCTATGCTTTAGGGAACTATACAAAAGAATCCAAGATAGCGGGATTTCTTAAAGATAATGCTATGCAATGGTGGAGTTCAATCACGACACAACCGCATGCTCCAAGGACCTGGCAAGCTTTCAAGACAGTTTTTGCACGTAGTTACATGACTTCTATGTTTGAAGTCTGGATTTTGGCAGAATGGGGCAACTTGAAAATGCTTGCCACTGAAACCATGGACGAATATAACCAAAGGTTTCTCGACGTGTACCTTCCGGTGTCCTTCGACGAATATAACCAAAGGTTTCTCGACGTGTACCTTCCGGTGTCCTTCTTTAGATTTGTTCCCTTGGAGGCCCAACGCGAGCGATACACCATTGGACTACCATCACCATTGCAGGAATATTGTCTATCTAAGCAGGTCTCCACCATGCAAGAACTTATGGACCATGCCGCGGTCGGCTACAAACTGATGAGGGAGTCGTTGAATATCTCCCGGCGCGGACCTTGTTAGGTTATGCGGGAAGAGTGTTCATCGGCGGCTTTATGTTTCTATGTCTTGTAACATGCATATGTGATCATTTGTGTTGCATTGTGATGTGCCAACTAGTGAATATTCCTAATTGGATGAGATTGCCTGGGTATGTAATTTTAGTGCATCAAGACACCCGTGGAAGATCAGTACGGTCTGGGTGTGATGGCTAATTTTACTACTCCGGAATATCGAGAGTTCCGATCTCGACGAAAGGAGAAGCTAACACCTTGATCAAAAGAGCTGAAAGGAGAAGCTAACTCCTTAACAAAAAGAGCAAATTGATTGTCCCTCGGAACGACCCTCGGAAATTTTTGAGCTAACTTGAGTTGTTTTGCAGATATGCTGTATTTGCGGACGATTACTCTCTTTCAAGAAGGGGAGATGTCACTAACTGCTGACGTGTCAAAGCCCTGAAGAAGGGAGCCAACTTGCAGATGCCGGCCGAGGGGCCTAAACCCTAAGAAGAACATGTAACAGAAGAAGAAGTCCTACCAACTTATGGGGACCCCGTTCGATGGGGCCCCAAGTGACATAAAGGATTAAAATAAAGCAGGACTCTCACACACACACAAAAGAGACTTGTGGCAGATTTTCGAAAATTGCGCTGGCATGATGACATGGCTAGCTGTACGGAATTCCGCGTTTTGTGCTGGCTGATGACTTGGCAAGCTGTACAGATTTTCGTAAATTACGTTGGCAGCTTTTTGGCTTTGCTTTTGGACCAGATGCTTTTGAGTTTGAAGGCTTTTTACTGTAAACTGCTTTTGGGGCCTAGGGCCTTTAAATAGGAGGTTAGGGCTCATTCTCTGGCATGCTTCCTGGCGAAGGTGCATAGTCTCGAGTACCGGCTTGTACTGTGTTGATGCAATATGAAGAAATACCGAAAGGGGCGCCAAGGTTTGGGGCCAATACTCTCTAGGGTGGAATTCCGCCACTCCGTGTCGCATGTCGTCTCTCTCTCTCTCTCTCTCTCTCTCTCTCTCAGTTCTGTATTTATTGAAGTGCTAAAAGTCTGTTCATTCGGCTCTTTTCTATTGGCACGTGGTGCCCGTCTTGTGACATGTTACGCAATTTTCAGGGTTACTTTGCTTTAGATTTTAGGCCCCTCGACCATGCAAGTTGAGGTTTTAGGCCCCATTGGCCATAATCTTTAAAGTCCGTCAGGGTTAGGATTTTAAAGTCCTAACTTCAGTGAATGCCATGTCACTAATTTGTGACATGCTTCCACAAGCATCAAAAGACTTCTGCAAATCTGTAACTTCAACACTGGCCTTGTAGTTAACTTCTGTTTGAATCTCTCAAAAGCCGTATTCTGTAAAGGTCCCCAAGTGAGTGGTACCCCTTTCTAAGTTAGGGTATGCAACGACGAAGCAATTTCTGCAAATTGCAAATGTTCACTACATTGTTTTCGCCTCTTGTTCGGTGGTGGCTCTAATACAAGGTAGTATATGTACAACGTATGGATCATTCATATCATACAGTACGTACGGGACATGGATCCGTACGTATGGATCGTACTACGTGGGTACGTTGAAAAACTTATGTTAACTGATCATATATGAATTTGATCACTAGTCACTCTCGAAAGCTTAGAAAATGACCAATCAAGGAAGGGCTTTTAGAAGAGACCTAATAGACTTGTATGTATGAGTGACTTGTGCTATAGAATAGACAATCATTTGACTCTTGAGTAACGACTTCACATTAAGGATTGTTTTGTTATTTGTGATCTGTTAAGGTGTTATTTGTGATCATTGGATGTATCATCTTTTTATGGGTTTTGTCATTTTGATGAGACTATGATTTATGTCTCATATCATATGAGATGCTTTCACAGTGCATGATTGATTTAGTGTTCACTGTTTTCCGAAGTTTCATAATGAGGTATAGAATCTTGTTTAACATCCATTGTGTAGTCTAAAGTTTTTGGTGTTTGTTGTTGTTGTATAGAATAGTTTAGGGTCTTTGTATCTGTTGTACAATTCTAATTGTTTAGTTGGATGTCTAAGTGGTACTTGTTGTACTATAAAGTTTATATTGTATGGCAGTCTTGGTTTGGAGTCTTAACATTTGTGGAGAATGCTTATGAATCTACCACAAATCTCCTAACATATTAGGTATCTCGATCTTGAATTTGGTTTATATGGAGGAAGTTGTTAAGTGAATGATGTAGAGCTAGATCTCAAAGCATTGGGTTGAGTAGCTGTAGATTGTAGGCTTTTTAAAGAAACTACAAATTTTACGTACCTAATAACTCAAATCATTCAATATTATGTACCTTACATACCAAACACGTACTGAGCACTAAGTATCTTTCCACCTTGCTCATATATCATCAATGAGAAGATTAATGAGTGAGGGCTGTTTTATGGCTGTGTCTAGCCGAATGTGAGGTAGGTGCACCTTTTTTGGCGGTATGGGCCATGTATGTGGCCACCCGGTAGGCTTGCTTGAGGCAAGATCCCTGTACCTAGGACTTTATTGGGTCACAGGCTCTGTTTCCTGTAGTTTTTAGCCATGTGTCACAACTCAAAGTTTTCATGGTTAAAGGAAGAGGACTCTTAAGGTCATCAAAGAACATGGTTCCAGTTCAAACAACGGGAATGAGCACATGATTCTTGAAAAACAGCATTGAATGTTTGCAATAGTGATGTGACTTGGCAGTTCGTGTAGCACTCTTTATGAGAGGTTCTTTTATGGTTCTCAGGTATCAAACCCTTCGTAACTTTATATCATTGGGACCTACCCCAACCTCTTGAGGACAAGTTGGGAGGCTGGCTGAGTCCAGAGATACCGTAAGTATCTTATATTCTCAGGTCTCTTTCCTGCTTTTTCTTTAATTTGTCATGAAAGAGACCTTCTCTTTACAGGAAATATTTTGTAGCTTATGCGGAGGCATGTTTCAAAGCTTTTGGGGATCGTGTGAAACATTGGATTACACTGAATGAACCAGCCCGATTTGCAATCCTAGGACATTGCCTTGGAATTCATGCACCTGGAAGATCTTCAAATAGAAGCAGAAGCCTTTATGGTGACTCCTCTGTTGAGCCATATGTTGTGGGCCATCATGCTTTGCTGGCCCATGCTGCAGCTGTAAAGGTCTACAGGGAAAAGTACAAGGTATACCAAAGAAATTTGTAGAAATAATAGTCAGTCATGGGTGCAACATTTTTGTGTAGCACATAGACAGATGTGGCCAAGTCTACACAGCATGCATATATTTTGTCGAGATATTCATAATAGTAGAGTTCTCTCGCTGTGGATAATTGCATCTCATAGGGATATTATGAACAGACATGATCAATTCTAATGTTGTTGAGAAACATAAATACAGGAGAAACAAGGTGGCCTCATTGGCTTAGCAGTAGACTCAGAATGGCCCGAACCACTGACTAGCTCTTTGGAAGACAGACAGGCTTCACAAAGGCATTTGGAGTTTATGTTAGGCTGGTAAGTTTGAGGAGATTCAATGATCTTGGGTTTGTAATTGGCAAGGGAAAAAAGAGTAATGAGCCTGAATAGCCTCCCATATTATTTCTATGCAGGTTTTTGGACCCCATTTATTTTGGCAAGTATCCAACATCAATGTCTGAGAGCCTTGGGGAGCGCCTTCCACGTTTCACAGCCGAACAAATGGCATTTATCCATGGATCAGTTGATTTCATTGGAATTAATCATTACTTCTCAGCATATGTAACTACTCGACATGCAGTCAAGAAAAATAGTCCTTGGAGTGCAGGATGGTATGAGGATGTCAACACTTTCTTACAATGTAGGTATCTTCATCTCACATAGTTTTGCATTTTTTCTTTTCAAAATAGAGGAGCACGCGGGAGTGAGGGCTTGGCTGAGGTGAAACGCATTTGCCAACCCCAGCCAACTTTTAGTGAAAACGTGGGTGGGCTGATTGGGGGCCATACCCATGGGAGCTGTAATTTTTTCTACATGTAAAGAAACTAGAAAACCTAATAATTTCTAGTTGAAGCTGGTACTTATAGGACCATGGAGAACTCTGATCACATCTGGCTCTAGGCTAGTTGAGGTAATTTGGGATCAAGTTGGCACCATGACAGCCATAGGCTTAACCTCCTGCTCCCTCTAGCAAAGAAGTGGCAGTCAGAATGAAATTTCCTATTGAGAAATGGGTTTTCTTCTCAATCTAAACTTGAGATTATGCATTTGTTCCATTTGTTGATGTTTTGTGGAATCTTTGTTTGCTGCAGTTGAAAGGAATGGAGAGCCCATTGGAGAGAAGGTAGCATCTCTCTCTCTCTCTCTCTCTCTCTCTCTCTCTCTCTCTCTCTCTCTCTCTCTCTCTCTCTCTCTCTCTCTCTCTCTCTCTGTTTCTGTTTTTTGAGCAAAAAGTGGGGCTTGTGGCCCCTTCGCATTGAAATCGACCAAAGGTCCATATACAAGAAATGGGGAAACGCCTGAAAGATATACAATGAGATCATGGGGAAAAACACCCAAACGACCACAGGATACATCAAAGGATATGATACTCAAATCATGAAATAGTGAAGAATCTCTATTTAGCTGTACACAAATCTGCCAAAAGCTCTCTCCGCCTCTGTCGGTGTAGCAAAACTGTAAAGACCATCGCTAGCTACCAAAATGATATAAAGAATCCGCTGTAAAAAACCTCCTGTAGCAGCTCATGAAGCCAAGGGACTGGAAAACCTTGTCTGCAAAATCATCCGCATCCATTCCATCATCTTTGGAAGTGGTACCCCAAAGTAAGATGCAAATCTTCAGCACAACCAAACTGTAAGAGAGGAAGGAGGAACCCATTTTTCCTCCATCACAAAAGCCAAGGGAAGGTACCAAGATGAACATTTCTTTGACCAAACCAACATCCCCAAGGCATCATTAATCTATCTCTCATACAAATCTGCAAACTGTCTAATATCCATGTAATAGTTGACCTCCACAATCGTCTGATCCTGTAGGGTCCCTCATCCAAGAGATATCATGTAGAGTCTGCGCTCTGAAGCTGATTATAGGTGATCTCCCTGGACCATGAAAATCTGACTCTCCTCCAAAAGTGCCTGCTGTAAGAGGCACCTGTGTTTGAATCTCCAAAGAGTCTAAAAGGCTGCTGAAGTGGCATATTTTGGCGTGCCTCAGGGTGATCTTGAAGTGCCTCAGATGGCTGAGCATTTGTCCAGCTGCTTTGAAACCTCCTCTCGATCCTGATGTGGTAACCTGCATTCTCTCCCTCATTGTATTCTTCCGCATTGTCAAAGTTATCTACCTCTAACTTGGGGACCTCACATCTCTCAAAAGCAGCCAAAGTAAAATCTTTATACCACGGGTGCAAAAAAGTCAATATGTCCCCATTTGCAAGAGGAGAGCGAGCGACTAGCTCAGTGTGTATGTGTGTGCGAGTGCTTTCCTAGTCAAAATAGAGTGCAAACGAGGGTGCAAGACCTATCATTGTGTCGAAGGGCCATGATTCTGAGCAAAGCATCAGCGGTATGGGATGAGGCTGCGATGGCATTGCTACTACATCCCACAAAGTAAAAATGTCTGCTAGGAAGGCTATCCATAATCACGTTCAATTCTACTAAGTGAGCCTGTTGATGTTTTTAGAGAGAGAAGAAAAACAGATAGAGGGAGCCTTCTACCATTCATTACTAGCTAGTCACGTGTGATTGACAATTGTTGTTGCATGTTGTTTACAGGGTGCTTCGTTCTGGATGTACAACGTTCCATGGGGATTTGGAAAGCTTTTGAAATGGTTGACTGATAGATACAATCGGCCAGTAATGTTCATAACAGAGAATGGTACCATCTCTCTCTCTCTCTCTCTCTCTCTCTCTCTCTCTCTCTGGCAAAAAAGGAGGGCTTGTTATATTAGATAATCAAAATGCACCAAAGCTCGAAGGCATTAAAAAGCCCATAGGCATTACAGATGAGCTGATAGTGAAAAACCCCCCTGGGATATAACAGATTAACAAACCTCAACCCCTCTCTCCCTCTCCCTCTCCCCCTCTCCCCACGCACATGCACCCACCTGCTCACCCACGAACGCACGGTTGTAGTGGTGGACTTTGAACTGGAGGAAGATACCAATCCTAAATGCACAGAACATTTAGGATCTAGTGGAAATGGGCTACCACCAGCTTGTGAAAGCTCTCAATTGCAATCAATAATTCTTGTCAAAGCCATAGAAGTCAAGAAACGAGAGCTTGCTCCAAAAACGACTTCAAATGCATGCATCTATGTCAGATTTCTGTCTTAAACATCTTCACCTGTATGTGGCGTCGGAAGGCTGACTATCTTTTGGCTCAATATTGGTAGGTACTGATGAGGAAAATGACCCATCAAAATCCTTAACAGAGAGCTTGCATGACACTAGAAGAGTGAGAATTCTTCAAGAGTTCCTCTTCTTTGTATCTCAAGCAATAAGGTGAGGTGTGAATGTAAAAGTCTTGCAAATTCTGTTTTTACCCTTTTTGCTAACCAAATGTGTATATGTTGCGTGGTATGTTTGGGGCTGGTAGGGCGGGCGCCGACATTCGTGGCTATTTTGTCTGGTCCTTGTTGGACAATTTTGAATGGTCAGTGGGATACACAAAGCGGTTTGGGATAGTATTTGTTGACTACAATGATAATACAAAACGTTACCCCAAGGATTCGGCCTTATGGTTCAAAAAATTCCTTGCAAGTCCTCCATTGATCAAGTTACAAACTAATCCACTCTTACTACAGTCTTTATCACCATAATGGTCATGGTCTAGTTCTCAGCTATGGGCGTGAGCTACGTATGTAAGGAGCTGTTAGCTCCATTGGCAATCCCATTGTAAGTATGTGTGTGTGTGTACAATCCTATGCACCTACATGAGTGCATGTAAATATATGTAAATATGAATATGTGCTTGCATTAAGAAAATGCTCGGACATGTTATTGCGAACATCTTTTTAAAATACGGATAGAATCCAAAAATTTCTCTGAACAAATGTCGAGTATCACACAAGATGATGCCTAGTTAAGGCCCCTTAACAAGAAATAGAAACAAAGAAAGTTCTGCATCACTTGCCATGTGGCACTAATCGATAACCTTTATCCAATGCCTCACAATTGCTCCCAAGAGTTTCGTGCTTTGCTTCGGCGTTATGTAGGCCAAAAAGAAAAGTCTTGTCTGAGTTGATAGTTGAAGTGTCAAGCTCAAAGGTTCTATTTGCCTTCTGTTGTAGCCCAAGCATCTCTCTCTCTCTCTCTCTCTCAGAATACATGTCAGTGGTCACTAACCTTTGTTACATGACAATTGAACTCCCAAGTGTTCCATGAAACTACCTCCCAATCTTTTACTTTTCGTGTTGGCGTGCACTCTTATTTTTGTGTGTGTATGTGACATGTGTATCAAGAACACAAGCCTCAAGCATAGTTATTCCTCATGGTATAGGGGACACACATGTGCACACAAACATACAAGGCTAATGCACAGGTTGAGCATATAGAGGGAACACTTTACAAGTCTAATTGTACAATTAAACATTCATGCATCAACACACTTTAGAAGAGTAGTAGTTTACAAGTCATTTACAATAGGTAGGAGATTATGTAGGACTCAGAGGGCTGTACTCGGAGGTGACTAGGACCATCAGGATGGCGCATGTTAAAGGTTGACCTAGAAGGGAGAGGATGTCATTCCTAGCCCAATGCAAGGATTGTGTACCGAGAATTCATGCAGGTGTGCATGCTCCAACCCTCATATGTAAGGATTTATGCACATTTGAAACTTAGTAATGCTATCTATGTGTGGTTTTTTTTGACATAGTAGCTTCTCTTGTCTCTCCTTTTATTGTCTAACACTCTTGTCATTCCTCCACTAGATAGGGTGCCCTATTGCTTATGCCTCTTCAAGTGGTAACTAGATCATTAGGGGAAATAAAGGATCAAAATGGACCCCGCAAAATAACCACGTTAAAAATTTTAGGTGTGTTCATAAGTTGAGTATAGTCTTGCAACCTACATATGATATTGACATCACCTTTTTAAATCATTTGTTTACAAATTATCGTGTAAAATTGCCATTTTTAAAGCATTAGGACTATAAGATAAGTAGGCCTAGAGTTAAAAATGAATTTTCAGCATGAATCATCACATTTTGTAAGCTTTTAAATTGAATGAGTGATCTTTGCCAAGGTTGGTGTTTAAACTTACCAAGTAGCTAGACACAAAATTTTGGCCCATTTTGACTCTCTCAAACAAACATGGGGAATATTGTCTAGATTGATAGGTCACATATGCCATGAAGGTGGACTTGAAAAAAGAAAATATTGCATAGGAAAAGGCAAAGTATCTCTTGCTGATTATGTTTTAGAAAGAGGAGATTAAGATAGATATCCCTAATCTTTGGGATACCCATTGTCTTAGAGCCACATTGTAAGCCCCACCCTATAAAAATTGCCAAAACTAGGACGCCCCACCCTATAAAACTTGCCAAAACTATACAAGTGCAAGATCTACAATGGCTTACGAGTGGAATTAGGGTGTGTTCTTCCATGTTCCCTTGTCTAAATTTGATGGATGATCAGTCTAAAATTGACACATGGTGGATCTAAGGCATGCATGTGTGTATCTGCTTAAAGCGAAGTCTGAAGTGTTTATCTGCTTGAAACAATTTTTGGCTATGGTTGAAAATGTCTTGAAATGTACTATGGGCACCCTCCATTTAGATCGAGGGAGCGAATATATGTCTCATGAATTTAATGCATTTTTGGCTAGTTGTGGGATAAAACACCAATGTATAGTGAGGTATACACCTCAGAAAAATGGTGTTGATGAGAGAAAAAACAGGTCTCTTATGGAAATGGCACGATGTATGGTCAAAAGTCAAGTTTTACCACGTTTGTTTTGGCTTGAGGCTATTATGTGTGCTACTTATGTACTTCACAGGTGTCCAAAGAAAGCTTTGCAGTCTATGAATCCGTATGAAGCATGGCATGATAGAAAGCCTTTTATTGAGCACATGCTGGTTTCTCTTGGATGTTTGGCATATGCTTTGGTGCCACAAGCGCAACGCAAAAAATTAGATGATAAGGTTGTCAAGTGCATTTTTGTTGGTTATAGTGTTGAAAGCAAAGGTTACATGTTGTTGAAGGAGTATGAGCGGAAGTGTGACGCGAGAGAGAGTGCGAGAAGTAGAGCACGATGATATGGTGAACTCGCTCTACTGTAATGTGTAGAGCATAGTGAGTTCTTATTAGGTTTTTACAATAGAATATGTGTACATACTTGGCGGCCCGCCCACTTACCTGGGTGACCACATTGGGCTTTATACCCCAACAACCTCCCACTTAAAGTCCAATGTGGTACTTTAAGTGTGAGAGAAGCTAATATACAAGAGATGTAGAGAAGTGATGTACTACCCTACACCTAACTGCTTGCGAAAATGCGCAAAGCTCTCTGAGGGAAGTCCTTTTGTAAGTAGATCAGTAGGATTTTCTGTGGTGTGAACTTTGACAAGCTGAAGTTGCTTATCCTCGAGCATTTCCCTGATGAAATGATACTTCACATCCACATGCTTTGTCTTTGAGTAATAAACTGGATTACGAGCCAATTGTATGGCACTTTGACTATCACAATATAACACAGGCATCTCTTCTTTGATTCCCAAATCTGTTACTAGTCGATTAAGCTAAATTGATTCTTTGCATGCCTGTGATGCTGCAACATATTCATGAAGGAGTACGAGCGGAAGTGCGACGCGAGAGAGAGTGCGAGAAGAAGAGCACGACGATATGGTGAACTCGCTCTACTGTAATGTGTAGAGCATAGTGAGTTCTTATTAGGTTTTTACAAAAGAATATGTGTACATACCTGGCGGCCCGCCCACTTACCTTGGCGACCACATTGGGCTTTATACCCCAACAACCTCCCACTTAAAGTCCAATGTGGTCCTTTAAGTGTGAGAGAAGCTACTATACAAGCTAATTATACAAGAGATGTAGAGAAGTGATGTACTACCCTACACCTAACTACTTGCGAAAATGCGCAAAGCTCTCTGAGGGAAGTTCTTTTGTAAGTAGATCAACTGGATTTTCTGTGGTGTGAACTTTGACAAGCTGAAGTTGCTTATCCTCGAGCATTTCCCTGATGAAATGATACTTCACATCCACATGCTTTGTCTTTGAGTGATAAACTGGATTGCGAGCCAATTGTATGGCACTTTGACTATCACAATATAACACAGGCATCTCTTCTTTGATTCCCAAATCTGTTACTAGTCGATTAAGCCAAATTGATTCTTTGCATGCCTCTGATGCTGCAACATATTCAGCCTCTGTAGTAGACTGAGTAACACAATCTTGTAATCTAGAACGCCATGATACTGCTCCACCAGCCAGTGTAAAGACATACCCTGACGTAGACCTTCGGTTGTCTAAGTCACTTGCATAATTTGAGTCTGTAAAACTCTTTACACTTAGCTCCTGACTCCCATAGCATATACGCATACTCTTTGTAGCTTTCAGGTATCTCAATATTCCTTTCACTGCCTCCCAATGTTTCTTGCCTGGGTTTGACATGTACCAACTTACTACTCCCACTGCAAATGCAATGTCTGGGCGAGTAGCAATCATTGCATACATCAAACTACCCACTGCAGAAGCATATGGAATCTTATCCATTTCAGCCTGTTCTTCCTCAGACACAGGACAATCTTGTTTGCTAAGTTTCACATATGGTGGCAATGGAACACTCAATGCCTTTCCCTTCTCCATATTGAAACGTTGCAAAACCTTGTCAATATACTCTGTTTGAGATAACCAAATCAAATTCTTTGATCTGTCTCTCTCAATGCGCATACCAAGTATATGACTTGCCTTACCCATGTCTTTCATGTCAAACGATTTTTCCATCTTTGACTTCAAAGCTGAAATTTCTTCCAAGTGCTTGCCAACAATCAACATGTCATCCACATACAAACTAAGGATCAGCCAACTACCATCCTTAGCCTTCTTTGTATATAGATAGTGATCGAACTCACTACGTTTGTAGCCTTGAGAAAGCATAAACTTGTGGAATTTATGGTACCATGCCCTCGGTGATTGTTTTAAGCCATAAAGACTCTTTAACAAATGGCATACCAAATCTTCCTTGCCTTTCTCAACAAACCCTTCTGGCTGCTGCATGTAAATTTCCACATCTAAATCACTATGTAAGAACGCTGTCTTGACATCCATTTGGTGCAACACCAAATCTAATATGGCAACCAATGCAAGAAAGCATACCAATGTAGTCATCTTGACCATCGGAGAGAAGACTTCATCAAAGTCAATGCCTTGTTCTTGCTTAAAGCCCTTGGCAAAAAGCCTTGCTCTGTACTTTGGCTGACCATCATGAGCGGTGATCTTATACCTGTAATTCCATTTACAAGGTAGAGCCTTTTTGCCCTGTGGTAATTTAACTAGCTTCCATGTCTGGTTTTTATGCAGAGCTGTCATCTCTGACTGCATGGCCAATTGCCAATTCCCGGAGTCCTTCATTTGCACTTCTTCCTTGTAACATGAAGGCTCATTGCAATCAGTCAACATGACATAGTTCATAGATGGAACAAACCTATCAGGAGGTCGCGTGATACGTCTAGATCTATGCACAATAGGTGGCTCAGGCTCAGCCACAACCTGTGGTTCCACTCTATCCTGTCCTTGCTCCTCTTGAGCCCTGACATTTTGTCTTGCACGTGTAGGTCCATCTTCTTGGAAGACAACTCTTCTAATCTCCTCAACCCTCTCTGGTTTAGAATGATATTTGGCTTCATTAAAGTGAACATCATTGCTGCGGATAACCTTTCTGGATTCGGGATCCCAAAGTCTGTACCCCATCTCACCAGAATTACCATAGCCTAGAAAGATGCACTTTCTACTCTTTGGCTCAAGTTTGTTCCTAAATTCCTTTGGAACATGAGTATATGCCTTACAACCAAAGACTCTGAGATGCTTGTATGAGGGCATTTTGCCTGACCATACCATCTCTGGCACCGAATCCTTCTGCAAAACCTTGCTAGGAGATCTATTTATAAGATGAACAGCTGTTGATACAGCTTCAGCCCAAAACCCATTTGGCAGCTGTGCATTAGACAACATACTTCTGACCTTCTCTTGTATGGTCCTATTCACCCTCTCAACAACACCATTTTGAGGAGGATTGTAAGGAGCAGTAAGTTCACGTTTTATACCTTTTGACTCACAAAAGTCCTAAAATGCCTTTGAAACATACTCTCCACCATTGTTAGTGCGTAAGCATTTAAGCTTCTTGCCACTCTGATTCTCCACAAGTGTCACAAACGTTTTGAAAACACTAAACGCTTCATCCTTGTGCTTGAGAAAGTAAACCCATACTTTCCTCGAGTAATCATCTATAAATGTCATAAAGTAAGAAGCTCCCCCTAGAGATAGGTTACGCATAGGTCCACACAAATCACTATGAACAAGTGCCAACTGTGTATCTCTTCTACTGCTTCTATGCTTATGTGGCTGCTGTGTTTGCTTACCATACAGGCAATGTTCACAGAATTCATAATCATTAAATGAAAAGCCAGGCAAATAACCAGAACAAGACAAGATTTCCATTCCCTTCTTGGACATATGTCCTAATCGTCTATGCCACAAAGAAACATTCGGCTGCTCGTTACATTGATTACATTTTTAGAGACATTTGATACATAAATCATGTAAAGTCCTCCAGACTTTACTCCATGTGCTACTGTCATAGAACCCTTGGATATCTTCCACATGTTCTGTCCAAAAGTGTTGACGTAGCCAGCATCATCAAGTAAACATGTGCTGATCAAGCTCTTTGTAATTGCGGGAACATGTCTCACATTCTTCAGCGTGAAAGAAGAGCCATTCTGAAACTTCAATTGAACATCTCCAACACCTAAGATCTCACATGTCTGCCCATTGCCTAGCCGAACATGATCTTTAGTGGTCACATAAGAGGTAAACCACTCCTTGTTTGGAGACACATGAAGTGATGCCCCTGAGTCTATAATCCAGTCACTTAGTGCATTTCCATCAGATGTTGTAAGAAGAGCTGAGTCCATTGTATTCTTCAAGAATTAGATGTCTCCTGACACTAGACTGTCATCCTCTGCAACAGTGTTTGTCACATTTATTTCTTGAATCTTCACTGAGGACTTGTTCTTCTCACCATGGTCTTCTACTTTCTCTTTGCCTTTTTCTGCTTTCCATTCTCTACAGTCTCTTTTGATGTGACCCTTCTTGCCACAATGGTAGCATTCTATGTCACTCTTGCCTTTAGCACTGCGGGACTTGCTACGAGACTGATTCCTCTTTCCACCTTTGTACTTTTCTTTGGTCCTTCCCCTGACAACTAAGATTGTTCCTTTGCCTTTGTCCATTGTCTTTCTATTGGTTTCTTCAGTAAGTAGACTTCCTTCTACACCTGCTATGTTCAAACCATCTGGAGGTGCAGAATTACTCAAAGCTGTGCGAAAAGTGTCCCAACTTTCCGGCAATGTGATCAACAGGAACATAGCTCTAACAGGTTCATCAAACTTGACACCTTGAGCTGACAATTGTAGATGGTGTTGAATTCATTCAGATGATTGGACATAGGTGTCCCTTCTTTCATCTTCAAGTCAACAAGCTTCTTAAGCCAGTATACCTGTGAAGCTGCACTCTGCTTCTCATAAAGATCACTCAGCTTTGTCCATGCTTGATAAGCCGACATCTCGTCTGCTACATTGAAGTAAACGCTTTCTGCCAAAGTCAGCATAATGGTAGAAAGTGCCAATTCATCCATTTCGCTCCATTCATCTTCGTCCATATCTTGTGGTTTTATCCCCTTGAGCTTTATAGGTTTTATCTGCTTCTTTTGTACCAACACGTGCCAAATCTACTTCTTCCACAATGGGAAATTGGTTCCATCCAGCTTCTTGATATTGTAAAGAGCAGTGTCCTGTGATCTAGCCATAGCTACGCTTCACAGTAGTTTACTTTCCTGGGAAAAATTCGGCAGAGTTTCCCCTGTAAACTGACCTCTGAACCAATATCAACCTGTCAAATGAACCAAGAAAGCTTCAGATTCTGCAGAAATTTCGGTAGAGTCTCCTTTGTAAAATGGTTCTGGTGTACTCTAAAACAGACCAAAAACAGCTCAAAAAACACTGTCTCTCTGACACTGTAAGCTGCAGGTAAACCTGTCCTGCACCTGTACTATCTCTCACTGTCCTGTCACTGTCCTGTAAGCATAGACTGCGACAATGCCTCAATGGCAGTAAAGCAAAGATGCAATCCCAACTGTCTAACTCACAATCAATACATCCTAGCTGCCTATCTAAGGGTGCTCGAGGGATCGCTCCAAGACCTGTATCACTGAAAGGATCTCAACATTCGAGAATCCCCCAGCTCAATAAAACCTCACTCGACCCTCAACAAAGGCTGCAGTAAATCTGACAGTACATAGACTTCCCACAAATTCATACATCCACAAATTTCCCACTATATGGTGTAACCGCTGCGGTGGTTGTTTGCTGCGTGACTCACAGCCAGCAAACCCTCAAGAGACATACATCATCTCTGACAATACATCCCATGTCGAAGTACGTGCAATGTCAGGATGAAATCTGGAATATCAAGCAGCAAACACAAGCTACCTGATGAACTAGTGGATGTCGCCTACAGTCTGTGTGTAGATGTGCCCGTGTCGTATGTGACACGCCTCCAAGAACTGTGAGTCGTCCTTCAATGTGTAGACAACCACAAATCAACACTCTGGGAGTGCCAATATCCTCAGCACCTGCAGTCGTAGGCTAAAACCCCAAATTTGCAGAGTCAGATCTGCACCCGCCAAGACCACGTAGTCGAAAATGGCCTGCGCAGAACTTTGTCGAAGCTGAACGGTGGCCGAGATGACCTCAGAATCAAATTCTGAGAACACCAAGCCCTTCGAATTCTCCCACAAGATTTGGGGCCGTGTCTTTGCCTGTCGAATCTCACTCCAATCTGAGCAGGTGACTCTGGCTACCTGCAAATGCTGCCCCGAGCCTCGATCTGAGCTCTGATACCAGTTGAAGGAGTACGAGTGGAAGTGTGATGTGAGAGAGTGCGAGAAGAAGAGCACGACGATATGGTGAACTCGCTCTAGTGTAATGTGTAGAGCATAGTGAGTTCTTATTAGGTTTTTACAATAGAATATGTGTACATACCTGGCAGCCCGCCCACTTACCTGGGTGACCACATTGGGCTTTATACCCCAACAGTTGTATCATCCGCAACAACAAAGCGTCTCTTGGTCTCACGGGATGTTGTGTTTATGGAAGATTCTGTTCAGCCCTTGCTGTCATGTACAAGAGACAATAATGTATAGCATTTATGACACTTTGTTGCCTCTTTTCAGTGGTGGAAGTTCAAATGTAAATTCCAATGAGGCAAATGTTCAACCTATGGGGGTTTTTGAAAATGTTACAGATCATCCTATTATTGATGCAGATGTACATGATGTACTTGATGAGGAAAGGGCTAAGAATGAACATGCTAGAGGTATGGATGGTGTATACTTTGTGTGATAATAAATTGGATGCACCTTTGTCTAGTTGTACTTGTTCAGCTTCTCGCCATGCATCTTATGCATTAGATTGTTATGCTTTGGTTGTGTCTAGCTTATGTGATGTTGAGGAACCTCTATCTTTTGATGAAGCAAAACTTTCAAAAAATTGGATGACTGCCATGCAATTACAATATGATGCACTTATAGAAAATGACACATGGACTTTATGTGATTTGCCTCTTGGAAAAAATGCCATTGGTACAAAGTGGGTTTACAAGTTGAATCGCAAGCCGGATGGTGAGATTGATCGCTATAAGGCTCGACTTGTTGCAAAGGGTTATGCACATTAAAAAGGCATAGATTATGAAGAGACTTTTGCTCCCAATTGTCATATGACTACTGTGCGTTTTCTATGTGCATTGGCAGCTCATTTTGGTTGGGATGTACATCAGTCAGACGTTATTAACTGCTTTCTTAAATGGTGACATAGGAAGTTTATGTAGCACAGCCTCACGGTTTTGTCATTAAAGGGCAGGGAGATAAAATGTGAAAATGTAAGAAAGCTTTGTATGGGTTGAAGCAATCTTCTCGTGCTTGGTATGAGAAGACTGACACTCATTTGGTCAAACGAGGCTTTCGTAACAGTCCAACAGAAAGCACATTGTAGGTAAAGCGTGAGGGTGATGTACTTCTCATTGTGGTTCTCTTTGTGGATGATTTGTTGATCACTAGACCAAATGAGAGACATATTGCTGAATTTAAGGTTGAGTTGAATGCTACTTTCAAGATGCAATCTTTGGGGATGTTGCATCATTACTTGGGTATACAGTTTAAACAATGTGATGATGGTATTGTCTTGTGTCAGACAAGTTACATAAAGACATTGCTATGTAAGCTTGGACTTGAGGATTGCAAACCTATTGCCACTCCCATGGAAACAAGTTTGAAATTGAGTCTTCATGATGCTGGTGATCCTATCGATCTCACTCTTTACCAAAATATTGTTGGATGCCTTATTTATGTATGCAACACGAGGCCCGATATTCAATTTGCAGTCTCATAGGATCATTAGATTTATGCATAGCCAAGGGTCTAAGCATTGGCAGGCTGTCAAGAGGATTTTTTGCTACTTAAGTGGCACTTTACATCTTGGCTTGTTTTATCCCAAGGGGGGACCATTGCCGCCAGATTTACATGCTTTTTTGGACTCATATTGGGCTGGTTGTTTTGACATGCAAGTGTCCACAAGTGGTTTTTGTTTCATACTCGGCAGTTCATGCATATCATTGTTGAGCAAGAAGAAAACTAATGTGGCCACTTCCAGTTGTGAGGCTGAGTACAGGGCGGTCTTCACATCTACAATTGAGTGTGTATGGCTCAGACGTCTTATGGCTGATTTGGGTGTTGGACATGACACTGCCAACACTATCTACACTCACAGTCAGAGCGCATTGGCAGTTGTGAGAAACCCAGTTTTTCATGCTCGCACAAAGCACATTGAGGTGCATTACCATTATGTCAGGGAGAGGCTCTCAGCATGAGAGATCAGTTTGGCTTATGTGCTAACACAGGAAACCTTGCAGATCTTTTCACAAAGGCATTTTCTCATGAGAATTTTGAAGCTTTTCGCAAAGCTTTGGGCTTACTCCCCTTTTTGGATTGATCATGTCCTCAGGGCATGGCACTTCCCTATACTCTATGTGCCAGCTCTCGTTCACCGCATCACTCCCAGGGGGGATTTGTTACCATATACATGTGGTAGTGATGTGTGTAAACACACTTAGGACCGCCTGGGTATTTTTTCCCTCACTAGGAGGTTTTTTCCCCCGTGCATTATATATGCTCCCATCACTCTAGGGCCATCTTATCTTTCTGTTGCACACTAAGTAATATACTCTCTGTTGTGTGCCTTGAGCTTCCTCCATCTTCTCCAAGCTGTGTGTGTTTTCCTGCAACCCTAATTTCAACAAAAGATGAACATGTTTAAGCTTCCCAAAAAAAATCCTTATGATGTCTTGCATTGTTTCAAATTAGTAAAACTATCCATTTGTGTGATTTACTCTTTAGCACTTCTGTGGCTTTCTTAGATGAAACAAACTATCAGAGTGTGATCAAAAGTGTCCATCGGAAAATACGTATAATGTTATGATTGTTTTTTCTTTTCCTCTTCATGTATCTCATTTTTTTTTTGCATTGCCTTTGGGCTTAGGATGAGTATTTTCATAGTCTAGTCTCACATCCTTGCACTCATGTTCTAAATGACAACTGCCACTAGGATTTTTCCCAACGACTCATGTGTTGGCCACTTGAGACCACATCACAAGATCTCTAGGTTGGGGCTTGCCCAAGAAACTCATCGATGAAAACAAGTTACTCTTGTATGAGACACACGAAGGCATATTTCTCTCTGATCAAGCTCTTTATGAAATTAATCATGAATCTATGACAAAAGAATATGTTCTCTCACAAAAGAACATGTGGCTATTGTAGACAATTCCAACAACTGCAACCTTATCATCTTGCTATAGGAATAATTAGATACACTTGTTTGGCAAAAAAAACCCCCAATCCATCAAGAAAGCTATGTGTTTGGTGATTAAGTGTGTTGCCTCTATGATGTCTCTCTTGAACTCTTTTGAGAATCTTTCACATTGAAGATCCAAATTTATACATAGAAGCCCTTATGTAGTTGATGGGACACCAATTTATTACAATAAATAGCAAATGAGATTAGAGTTACTTAGATCATCCTTATAATTTCTACCTTCCTTGGTTTTAGTGCATATATACATCTTTGCAATTCAATGTCAATCTTGCATCTCACGTCTTTTACCCTTGCACTAGAATTTTCTAGTTATAGTCTTCTAAAGGAGGTCACCTTATGAGCATGAAAATAACATCACTCTAATGTGGGAGTTTGTGAAGGATTGAGATCCTCTCTATGCTTAACATTCTGAGTTGCCTCATTCTTCCCAATTCATCTTCCAATCAGCCTTTCATGTACTTAAACGTTGCCTTAATATATTACCTTCATGAAGTGCTTTCTAAAAACTAACCATGTCACATATATAGTTTTGTTTAGCGCATTGGAGCACCTGACCGTAAGTTAGCGGCCATAGTTTTGGAACAACTTAAATTTCGAGATATAGACAAACATTTACATGGTTTTGGACACAATTTAAAGTTTCAGATACAGAAAAACATTTAGATACCAAAAGGATGAACATAATGGTGACAAACAGCCCAATTCATTGTACAACCTGGTACAAACAAACCTTCAAGATACCAAAAGATGAAGATATTGGTGTCAAACAAGCAAAAGCTATAATCAACAATGGACAAGGGGTTATGGAGATAGATGTGCCAAACAAAAAAACTATCCAAGCATTCACTATAGCCAAGCTAGTTGTGCATTGTTATGTATGAGTATCTTGCACATAACTCCCTTGGTTAAATAAGGTGTGGCATGTCAACCACGTCTATCCCTTCCCATAGGGTGCAAAGCTAGTCCACAAGTGGTGCCAAATTTGCACCCATTTTCTTTGCCTTGTATTTTTTTGGATATATCAAGAATAGAAAATGACCCTTGTTTGTCCCTAACCATAGTAGAAGTTTGTAGTCCACAAACAACAAGTGAGGCATGTGCTCCATGAAGATGTCAAAAGACCAAAGTTTACACTAGGCCAAGTCAAAGACAACGTGGCTCTTCCTCAAAAAGTAACGCTTCCCTCATATGGGTCTCCAGGTAAGTTCTCAAGGTGCCAAGACCTCTCGTGCACCATCTATAAATCTAGTGAATGCACGTCATCAAGCCTTCGATGGATGCATGCTCTTTGTTCTTGGACTGATAAGGAAGTTAATGAGAAAATTCTCCAATTAAATCCTCTCTACTTTCTTCTACACCTTAATTAGGACATGCATCCAAGTGATCATACTTGCTCGTGCAAAAGAGAATACAATCATTGGCACATGCTTGTATTTTATGGTGATCCTCCATGGTGCTCAAAAACTTCTTTCTAGATGATCAACTTGAGCACATCTCATTTCCCTCTAGCAAATTCTATTGCTTTAAAACCATGTCAACGTTATTATTCAACTAGACAAGAGCAGCAAATCCTAGCAAACTACTCACTCCAAAACCACTAAAGCAAGATTTCTTGCAACATGCCAACAAAATATAAATCGTATGCTCAACATCGTTAGGGATGCTTGCAATATAAATATTTTCGAGCCATTATAGAGTGTAACACTAGCAAGTTTAATCATATCACCGTCGTTGCCATCCTATGGTGGTTGAATGTTACAGGGTTTAGGGTCCTCTCCTCTTCTTGGTTGCCAATAGTTGGTGAAGTCGCTGAGTGGATCTTAGATCGACTCTCACACACACACACACACACACACACACACACACACACACACACACACACACACACACACACAGATACACAGAGACAGAGAGCTTACACAATACGCAGAGAATTTGTTGAAGGGTTATCACCCAAATCTAATTATTCACACAAGTATAAGTGAGTATATACAAAGAGTTAGTGATAAGCCACTTAGGCGGGCGGCCATATCCGTATAAGAGGCCACTTGGGCTTTAATCCCAACAACCTCCCACTTAAAGTCCAATGTGGCACTTTAAGTAACTGTAAATCTATGAACATAAATGTACAAAGATTTACATGGCTGCCATCTATCCAATGCCCAATAACTCACGACAATGCACAAAACCCTCTCCTGGAAGTCCCTTTGTGAGTAGATCAGTAGGATTGTCCTTGGTGTGGATCTTCATCAGTTGTATTTGCTTGTCTTCAAGTACTTCCCTAATGAAGTGATATTTCACATCAATATGCTTAGTATTCGAATGGAACACTGGATTTTTTGCCAATTGTATAGCACTTTGACTATCATAATATAACTCTGGCATATCTACTTTGATTCCCAAGTCTGCTACCAATCTACCAAGCCAAATAGCTTCTTTTCATGCCTCATTTGCTGCAACATACTCAGCTTTTGTAGTAGACTGCGTAATACAATCTTGTAATCGAGATCGCCATGATATGGCACCTCCAGCCAATGTAAAGACATAGCCTGATGTAGATCTCCTCTTATCCAAGTCTCCTGCATAATCTGAGTCAGTGTATCCTCTGACACTCAAATCCTGACTACCATAGCATATGCGCATACTCTTTGTATGTTTTAAGTATCTCATGATACCTTTCACTGCCTCCCAATGTTTCTTGCCGGGATTTGACATATATCTACTAACCACTCCCACTGCAAATGCAATATCCGGACGTGTAGCAATCATTGCATACATCAAACTCCCACATGTAGATGCATACGACACCGTATCCATTTCAACCTTTTCCACCTCAGATTGTGGGCAATCTTGGTTGCTTAGTTTCACATATGACGGAAATGGTGTTATCAATGCCTTTCCCCTATCCATATGGACACATTGCAACACCTTGTCAATATACTCTTCCTGAGATAAGTAAAGCATCTTCTTTGACCTATCTCGCTGGATACGCATACCGAGTATATGACTTGCCTCACCCATGTCTTTCATGTCAAAAACCTTTGCCATTTTTTACTTAAGAGCTGAAATTCTGCCATTTTTCTACCAGCAAGTAACATGTCATCCACATACAAGATGAGGATTATCAAGCTACCATCCTTAGTTTGTCGGGTATACAGGCAGTGATCTGTCTCACTTCTCTTGTATCCGTGAGAAAGCATAAATTGGTGAAACTTCTTGTACCATTCTCTTGGTGCCTGTTTCAAGCCATAGAGACTCTTTCTCAAACGACATACCAATTTCTCTTTGCCTTTCTCAACATACCCTTCTGGCTGCTGCATATAAACCTCCTCATGAAAATCTCCATGAAGAAATGCCGTTTTCACATCCATCTGATGTAAATGCAAATCATGTTTGGCAACCAAAGCAAGTACACTTCTCAATGTTGTCATCTTGACAACTGGTGAAAAGACTTCATCAAAATCTATTCCGTGTTCTTGCTTAAAACCCTTAGCAACCAACCGTGCTTTGTATTTTGGTTGTCCATCATGAGGAGTAAGCTTATACCTGTAAACCCACTTACAAGGTAGAGCTTTCTTGCCCTCTGGCAATTGAACCAAATTCCACGTTTGATTCTTATGCAAAGCCGTCATCTCTGATTGCATGGCCAACTGCCATTTTTTCAAGTCAACCACTTGTAATGCTTCCTTGTAACAAGATGGTTCTCCGCAATCCGTGAGCATGACATAATTTAGAGGTGGCACATAATGATCAGGTGGTTTGGAGACACGCTCAGAACATCTCACCACAACTGATTCTGTCTCTATAGCCACTATAAGTTGTTCATGAGCCTGACCATGTTGTCTTGATGTGCTAGCACTAGGTCCATCTTCCCTGAAGACAACTCTTCTGATCTCCTTTGTCTTCTCTGGCTTAGCGTGAAACTTGGCTTCATTGGAATGCACATCATTGCTACGATTAACTTTTCTGGACTTAGGATCCCAAAGCCGGTAACCCATCTCGCCCGATTCTCCGTAGCCAAGAAATATACACTTCCTGCTCTTTGGTTCTAACTTATTCCTCAAATCCTTAGAAATATGGTTATAAGCTTCACAACCAAAGACTCTAAGATGCTTATACTAAGGTGCCTTGCCTGTCCATAGCATCTCGGCCACTTCACTCTTATCCAGAACCCTACTAGGAGACCTTTTGATCAAATGGACTACTGTAGCCACTACTTCCGCCCAAAATCCATCAGGCAACTCAGCATTTGACAACATGCTTCTGACCTTCTCTTGTATGGTTCTATTCATACATTCTCCAAGGCCATTTTTGTGAAGGATTGTATGGTGTAGTAAGTTCCCACTTTATCCCTTTTGCTTCACAAAAGTCTTGGAAAGCCTTGGAAACGTACTCTCCACCATTGTATGTCCTTAAGCATCTAGCTTCTGACCACTCTGATTCTCCACAAGTTGCAAGAATGTCTGAAAGACCTTGAGCACCTCATCCTTGTGCTTCAAGAAGTAAACCCATACTCTGCGAGAATAGTCCTCTATAAAGGTACAAAACTACGTTGCTCTCCCTAGCGGCAAACTAGTCATTGGTCCGCATAGATCACCGTGTACAAGAGCTAACCATTCATCCTTACGATTTCCCTTTGATCTATGCGATTCCTGTATTTGCTTACCATGAACACAATGCTCACAAAAATCAAAATTATGAAATGAGAAACCAGGCAAATAACCGGAATGAGACAATATGTCCATTCCCTTCTTTGACATATGTCCTAGCCTACGATGCCAGAGTGATACACTTGGCTGCTCAATCACATTAATCACATGGTTTTTGACCTCTGAAACATGTAAAGTGTACAGAGTTCCTGACTTGCTGCCATGTGCTACAATCGTTGAACCTTTGGAGATCTACCAAGCACTATTTCCAAAGACTATCACATAACCCGCATCATCCAACGTCCCTGTACTGATCAAGCTCTTTCGAATTGTTGGAACATGTCTGACATTCTTGAGCAATAAAGAAGAACCATTCTGAAGTTTTAATTGCACATCTCCCACTCCAAGTATGTCGCAAACCTGCTCATTGCCAAGTCTGACATAATCTTTAGTAGTCACATATGATGTAAACCACTCTTTGTGTGGAGAAACATGTAAAGATGCCCCTGAGTCGATAATCCAATCACTCATAGCATGTCATGATCCTCTGCAGTCAAGAAAACAGAATCAAAATTGCTTGTGAGGAAGATGTCACCAGCTGCTATACCAGAATCACTGTCTGAACCAGATCCTGTGACATTCACCTCTTCAATCTTCACTGAACTCTTCTTTTCATCTTGCTCAAAACTCTTTGTTTTGCCTTTTTCTTGTTTCCATTTTGTACAGTCTTTTCTCATGTGACCCTTCTTGCCACAATGATAGCACTCTATGTCATCATTTGACTTAGAGTCACGAGACTTACTTCTGTTTTGTGCCTTCTTACCCTTCTTCTCTTTGAACTGATGTCTCCCTCGAACAAGCAAAGCACTATTGCCTTTGCCTTTGTCAATGTTCTTCCTGTTCACTTCCTCTGTAAGCAAGCTGCCTTCTACATTGGCACTTGTAAGAACTTCTGGCGCGACAAAATTACTTAATGCCGTGCGAAAAGTATCCCAACTTTCTGGCAAAGTGATTAAGAGAAACATAGCCTTCACTGAATCTGGAAAGACTATCTCCTGTGCTGTCAACTGGTTGAAAATTGTGTGAAATTCATTGAGATGATTTGACATGGTTGTCCCTTCCTTCATCTTCAAATCCACCAATTTCTTGAGCCAATAAATTTGAGAAGCATCACTTTGTTTCTCGTACATACCACATAGCTTTTGCCATATGCCATACGTTGTAGTCTCTTCTGCTACGTTGAAGTAAACATTTTCTACGAGTGTCAACATGATTGTGAAACAAGCTAACTCGTCAAGCTCTTCCCACTCATCTTCAGCCATAACTTCGGTCTCTTCCCTTTGAGCTTCAGTGGCTTCACTTGTTTTTTCTGCACCAAAACCTGTCAAATCTGCTTCTTCCAGAATGGAAATTTTGTGCCATCGAGCTTCTTTATGTTGTAAAGAGTCTCACTTTGAGAAGATCCATGTCTACCAAACTGTTTACTCCTGGGAAAAATCCGGCAGATTTCCCCCTATAAACTGGCTTCTGTACACAATAAACAAGTTGTAAACAACAAGCTGAACACCTCTCCTCAAGAACTGTCAGTATTTTGACAAAATTTGACAGAGTCTCCCCTGTAAACTGAGCTCTGGAAACCAAAAGATAGCTCAAAAACAACCATAAATAGCTGACCAGTGACAAATCTAAAAATCTCTGTAATATGTTATCCTATAAGTATACACTGTCTCTTATCTGGGCGATCACAGAACCTGTATCTGTCTCAAGACTGAACCCTGAACAATGCCTCAACGGCCTGATGTATAAGATGCAATCCAGTGTCTACAAAAAGTCATACATCCTATGGGATAAAAGTCACTGAAGAGGATGCGTGTAGAGGGGAACTCCAGCAACCTGATCCACCTCACACTGGGTAACCCAGCCCCCAGTGCTTGGCTTCAGAAACCTCACACACGACCCTCTCAGATGGCTTAGTAAACTGCCTAGAACTAGCATACATCCTACAATAGACCAATCACTATCCTATGACCGATGCGGCGGTCTATCTGCTAACGTGACTCACAACTAGCAGACCCACAATCAGAGTACATCAATCTGCAATACATGCCAGTGGTGTCAAGCCGTCGTATGGCCACACCTCCCCTAGAACCTGGCAAGCACAAGAAGTAGCAATGCAGACTGCAATATATATATCTGATGATATATATGTGTACCTGGTCTATAGATGATACTTTGAAGACTAATGAGTGATGTATGTCGATGCTGATATTGATGCCGACCACCTCCTGCTTGCCAATCTACACAAGACGGGTTTCTTTGCGGTTGAAACCTATCTTTTGATGTAGTGCTCAGAATGAAATTCTGAGGGCATAAACAACTTTGAAAGGGGGGTAAAACCCCAGGTCACCTATTGGAAATACTCCTGAAACACTGAGTGTGAATTTCCAAGCTCCGGATCTAGAATCTGCCTGAAAAGTGCGATTACGCGAAAACGCACTAAACCTTGCTCTGATACCAATTGAAGTCGCGGAGCGGAGCTTAGATCAACTCACACATACACACAGAGATACAAAGACAGAAAGCTTACACAGTACGCAGAGAATTCGTTGAAGAGTTATCACCCAAATCTAATTATTCACACAAGTATAAATGAGTATATACAAAGAGTTAGTGATAAGCGAGTTAGGCGGGCAGCCAACCATATCCGTATAAGAGGCCACTTGGGCTTTAATCCCAACAGTTGGTTCATGTTGAGATATCCAACATTGCTTCCATGCGATCTTCTTCTAATGTTAGATTTTATGCCATTCTAGATCCACCAATTTTCCATCCAAGGTCAACCACTCGTCCACTTTAGGCCTATCAATGCTTATTTTAGATACTTCTTAATGATCCTTGCCATGCTAGATTCATGGATTGTCCGATACACAAGATTCTAACAAGAAAAAAAACATTTTAGATCCACTATCTGTCAAATATGGAACCATAAATTGGCTGATGGATATGGATGCATATCCACAACCTGATCATTTTGGAAAGCTTATTAAAGATTGTTTGGATCTAGAGTAATCATCAATGAAAGTCACGAAGTAAAGGTAATTGCCCAAGGATGGAGTTTGCATGGCCCCACAAACATCACTGTGCACAAATTGCAATCTGCCTATGGCCCTAACTAAACCATCCTTTGGAAACTTCAAACACTGCATCTTACCCAATATATAGCCTTCACAGACATGTTTGACAGGTGCTTCAAGAGGCGGGAAAGAAGCAACCATATCAGATTTCTGCAAACGCAGCAAACTGGAAAAATTCAGGTGCCCACCAAAATGTGCATGCCAAAGTTTTGCATCTGAAATAGCCTTAGAATCTACAACTACATTTGCAAAATTCTACCCACACTTGTCATACAAAGTGAGCTTATAGAGTCCACATCATAAAACGTCAGATGCAACAATTTCATCACCATAACTGAGATCGTGTACTGTACATCTCTCATCCACAAATTTGACTACAAGACCAAGTCTAGCAAGTGCAGATACATACAAAAGATTCTTCTTGATCCCAGGTACATACAATGCATCCACAAGTATGAAAGAACTACCATTTGTAGCAATAAGCACAATCTTTCCGAGTTTTTTGATCGAATAAGCGGCATTGTTGGCACAAGTGATTGAATTTCCATGAGGATCCTTGAGAGAGGTAAACAAGTCACAATGTGAGGTAATGTGCTTTGTAACACCACTGTCAAAATACCATACATGTGAATCTGCAGCAACTGACATGCATGCATCATGGACAGCAGGATCATAAGTACACTTTGCACTAAAAGCCCACTCTGCATCTACATCATCATCACAATCTCCTTTCACAGAAGACTCTACAATAGATGCATTTGTAGTGGAACTAGCCTTTTTCTTCTTAGCATCTTTGGCCTTCCACTTAGGACACTGCTTGATCAAGTGATCGTTAGCTTTACAATAATGGCAACGCATCTTATTTTTGCCCTTTTCACCAAAATTTCCAGACGATTTGTTGCCACAACGGAAACATTAGGAATAGGTGATTTATTACTCGTAGAAGAACCATGAGAAGTGGCTACATTGCTGTTTACCACCCTTTCTTTGAGCAACAATAAAGGCCTGTTCAATTGCACACTGTCTAGTCCTATTTTTTTTGGAAAGTGACTCTTGCAACAACAATGTGCATAATGCATCAAACTTGACAACTTATGGATTTCCTTGGGTCATAAGTCTCCAAGTACTAGCAAAAGTCTGGTAAGAATCTGACAAAGCATCAAGAAAAGTATGCACAAGGGAACTATCAGAAATGACTTCTCCTGCAGAAGTAAGTTGCTCATTGATATCCTTGACACCAGCAAGAAGAGTGTCCATATCATCTTCCTCATGCATAATCTTTGACTCCAACTCTTTACACAGAAATGCAATTTTTACCTCATTGCGACATGCATAAAGACCAGCCAGAATATCCCAAGCTTGTTTTGCAGGTTTTGTTGAACAAATGTGAGGAGTAATAGTGCACTTCGTAGGGAATGTGATCAATGCATGAGCCTATGCATCTTTTACATCCGAACGAGCTTGCTCAGCCGTAGGCAAAATAGCTCTGGCAGCAGCAACCCTACCACCAAAACCTACAACATCCTCAATATCACATACATCCTCAGAACCAGGACGTACATCAATGCCTTGCACAATATTGTAGACACCCTTTGACACAAGGACATGTTGCATCATATAAACCCACATAGGGTAATCATCACCACCCAACCATGCCCTATATAGGCCCTTGGCCCTCTAAACATAGGGACCCCCTTGACTGCATGTCTGTTCTAGCCTTTAGCCCTGCCCGGTCCTACCCTTGGCATGACATTACTCCCCCCTTGGAGAAGCGTTTTCGTCCTCGAAAACAAGAGTGGTGATACACTAATGTTTTCCACAGTGGCATCCTTCATGGATCTAGCTGTTCGCTTGACCAGAACACGATTCAATAGGAGGTTCAATGAAACCAAGAGTAACATCTTGATTTTCCACATTGTTGTCCATTTGCAACCGTCTTGTGTTTTGGCTCCTATCCAACATAGTGTGTAGACTCCATTTACAACGCACGCAAGCATGCTAAATAAGTTATCACAACAAAGATGTACCCGAAAGAGTACCTCTTTTCACTTTCCATGAAAGTAACTTGCTGACATAACTCATCAGCCAAGTTTAAGTCCTTGACTTTTTATCTTCTCATATCAGTAAACAACCCCACCATAAGTAGTGTTCAAGGTTGAGAACCTAAATTATACATGAAGCTCCAACTAGAGCAATAAATGCTTACAAATTTGAATGCTTGGTGCTAACATATGCACTTCGCATATCCTTTAGCACAAGATTACACTTTGTAATCTGCCTGATCTGTCTATCCCCTTGGATGCCGACAATACTGAGGTGTGTTTCCCCACTGTTTATAGATAGTCTTCCAAAATGACTGGTAAATAGATGAAGGTGGAGCGCACAACAACGTTATCCTGTTGCAACTCCTTATTCTATTGTATTAAAGAATAAGTGTATGTAGGTTAAGTTAGTAGGATGGGTTAGTAGTAAGTGGGATATCCGGCCAGTTTTCCTAAATCCCAACAAACTCCCACTTGAAGGCCAACGCAGCCCAAGTGACCTGGTATGTACAACCGTGAAGCAATCTAGTGGCTTCGACCTATACCCATCAACTCACTGCAATGTCTAAACTGCTCCAAAGCTAAGCCTTTCTTCAAAGCATCTGTTGGGTTGTCATCAATATGTACCTTGGCCAAATCAATGAGCTTTTTGGCCAAGAAATCTCTCACGAGATGATACCTGATTTCAATGTGTTTGGATATGTAGTGAAACACGGGATTCCTTGCCAATGCAAGAGCACTCTGACTATCACAATATATCATTGGAGTCTCATCAATGCCAAGATTTTTGACCAAGCGAGATAACCATACAGCCTCTTTACTTGCATCTGACAATGCAACGTACTCTGCTTCCGTAGTGGAAGACGACGTACAATCTTGAAGACATGACCTCCAAGATACTACTCTCCAGCAAATATGAAAACACACCCAGATGTCGATCTCCAATTGTCAACACAACCCCGATAGTTTGCATCCGCATAACCCACGATGGATGCATCATTGTTCTCGAACCGTAAACACCTGTCGACTGTACCTTTGAGGTACCTAAGAATGTGCTTTACAGCTCTCCAATGCTTGCTGCCAGGATTTTCCATATATCGGCTCACCACTCCCACTGCAAAAGCAATGTCTGGTCTTGTGGCCACCATAGCATACATGAGACTGCCCACTGCCGAAGAATATGGTACCTTAGCCATTTCAGCTCGCTCAGCATCAAAATTGGGTGCATCTTCCTTGCTGAGTTTCAAGAATGCCTGCATTGGGGTACTCAATGCTTTCCCCCCCTGCATATTGAAATGCTACAAAACTTTTTCAATGTATGTTTCCTGAGATAACTCAAGAATACAACGTTTGCGATCTCTTTTGATTTGCATGCCAAGAGAGTGTGTAGCATCCCCCAAATCTTTCATTGCAAAATTATTGTTAAGTGTTTTCTTCAAGTTGGCAATTTTCGCAACGGATTTCCCAGCTATAAGCATGTCATCAACATACAAAACTAGAATGATCATCGAGCCATCATCTAGCTTTCTTGTGTACAAGCAATGATCCTCTTCACTCCTTTATATCCTTGAGACCTCATACATGCATCAAATTTATGATACCACTACCTTGAACCTTGCTTTAAGCCAGAAAGTGCCCTTTTGAGCTTACATACTAGCTCCACACAAGATGCGTTCTCCTGAACAAACCCTTCAGGCTGCTGCATATAAACATTCTCATTGAGATTCCCGTGAAGAAATGATATCTTCACATCCATTTGGACAAGTTCCATGTCCTCAATCGCTACAAGACCAAGTACGGTTCTAAGCGTTATCATCTTGACCACATGCAAGAAGATTTCATCAAAATCGATTCCCTTTTGCTGTTTGAACCCTTTGGCTACAAGTCTAGCCTTGTACTTTGGATTTGGATTACCTGAGGTAAATTTCTTCTTGTAAACCCATTTTCAAGGTAAAGCTTTTGCATCATTTGGCAGTTCTACCAAGTCCCAAGGGTCATTAGCCAGTATCGAGTTATACTCAGATTCCATAGCCTGCTCCCACTTCAGCACATCATCCGTCATCATGGCTTCTTGGTAGCAGCTTGGCTCACCGCAATCGGGTCAACATGATGTAATCAAGACTTGGCTCAAAACGTGCAAGTGGACGAGAGACTCTAGTAGACCGTCTCACTACTTGACCATTGCTATCCGCTCCCTCTGGAGCATTGCTAGTGGAAGGTACATCACTAGCCCGTTGAGTTGATTTCACGGTCTCTGAGGCAACATCCTCAAAAGTGACTCTCCGAATCTCTATTTCCTTGATAGGTTGTTTATGCATCTTTGACTCATTGAAGATCACATCTGAACTACGGATGACTCGACGAGATTTCGGGTGCCAGAGATGATATCCCATCTCTCCATCTGCACCATATCCAATGAAAATACATTTGTGTGACTTTGGCTCTAACTTTTGTCAAAGTTGTTTAGGCACGTGAGCATAAGTTTCACAACCAAACACACGTAGATGGTCATAGTGGGGCTTACGTTTGGACCATAACTCTTTTGGAATCTCATAATTCAATGGCGTACTAGGCAAACGATTATAATATGCACTGCGGTCAAGACGGCTTTTGCCCAAAAGCCTTGTGTGAGATTTTCCCTAGAAAGCATGGATGTGACTCTTTCCTGAATCGTACGATTCATGCACTCAGCAACTCAATTCTGAGCTGGTGTCTATGGTGCAGTAAACTGCCTTCTAATCCCCCTTTTAGCACAGAAATTGTCAAACTCCTTGGAGACATACTCTCCACCGTTGTCAGTCTGCAACCTCTTGATTTTCTTGCCACACTGATTCTCAACAAGTGCTAAGAATTTTTGGAACACAAGGAAGAACTTGATCCTTATGTTTCAAAGGATATGCCCACACCTTTCGAGTATAGTCATCTATGAATGTCACAAAATAGCTGGCCCCCCCTAGAGATTTGGTTGACATAGGACCACAAACATCACTATGTACTAAATCTAGAGGTTCAACTCGCTTTTGACCCAATGGTAAGTGAACAGACCTAGTATGTTGGCCATAGATACAGTGCTCACAAACAGGAAAGTCAACATAAGACAAGACAGGTAAGTAGCCAAAACGAGTCAGAGTTCTCATTCCTTTTTGTCTAATATGACCTAGCTGGCAATGCCACAACTCAGTAGACGGCATGACCAACATCTGACACATGCATGGAATACAAGGTACCATGCTTCTGACCTCTGAGTACAACAAGATTACCTTTGCGTACTATCCACGAACCATTGCCAAATGTGGTGTTCTAGCCCAAATCATCAAGCTGGCCAACAGAAAATCAAGCTTTTAGTCAACTTGGGCACATGTCTAACATTACATAAAGTAAAGTGCATGCCATTCCTTAGATGCAATTTGACATTTTTGACACCCTCGATGTCTAGTTCATAAGCATCACCAAGTCTCACTTTGCCACAAGAGTGAGAATAAGTATAGAACCACTCTCTATGTGGTGTCACATGGAAACTCGCACCATAATCTACTATCCAATTCTGTGCATACTGTGCATCTTCTGTAACAAGAGCCTCAACAGTAGATCTGCTGTGAAGACCAATATGTCAGAGGTAAGTGGCATAACAACCATTGGAAGAGTCTCTAAAATAGGAGCATTCGAAGACTCTAGCACATTGATCTCCTCTAACTTTGCTTTGCTCTTGTTTGAATCATCAGACTTAGAAGTTTTACCGGATTGTTTATCCTTCTTGCTTTGCTTCCATTATCCTTCTTCACATGCCCTTTTTTATGGCAGTGATAGCACTCGACGTTACACATAGAACCCCGAGACTTGCTATGTGAGCCCCCACGTTCCTTGCTTTTGGCGACCCCTCTGTCTATCACTAGCAACATATGCATCACCATCCTTCTTGCCTTCGAGAGATTTCTTGCGAATCTCCTCAGTAAACAAACTCCCAAGGACGTCATAGTACACTAGACCGGTACTAGGTGCTGAGTTGATAATCGCACTATAGAACGTATCCCAAGACAAGGGTAAACGGCATAGCAAAAAGCTACATTTGATTTGCTCATCGAAGACCAAACCCTGAGTGGTCAACTGAGTGAAAATGATATTGAACTCATTATTGTGAGTAGAAATAGTGCCCTCTTCCTTCATACAAAGGTCAAACAGCTTCTTCATCAAGAAAACCTTATTAGTGGCACTTTTGTTCTCATAACTGGAACAGAACTTATCCCATACATCTCTAGCAGTCCTTTCTCCAAATATAGTAAAGTACATAGATTCGGCCAAATGCAAACGGAGGGTAGATTTGGCCTTAGCACCAAGTTTCTCCCACTCAACATCTGTATACTCGCCCTTTGGGTGCTACATGATAGGATCCAACTGGCCCTTTTGTATAAGAACATCTTGAATCTGCCCTTTCCAGATAGCAAAATTCGTCCCATCAAATTTTTGGATATTGTAAATATCCTTTTCACCGCTACATGACATGGCTACAGCTAAAGATAATATGGCGATAAACACTGGTAATTCTAGAAAAAATTTGGCAGAGTCCCCAGAAAAACTAACAGAATCTCAATCCAAAACTGTCACAAGAGATCAGTAACACATCAAAGGTAATGCTCTCAAAGCATAAGACAGGCACATCAACCACTAAATGTGCATAAAAAAGCCAAAAGCTGACCCAAGACTGCCAACACGGCATGAAATGCACCTAGCTCTCTCTATGCATGTCCTATGGCGAGGCCACTAAAAAAGGGGTACTCTAGCAACCTGTATCACCGAAAAGGTCTCAACATTTGAGAATCCCCCAGCTCAAGAAAACCTCACGCTATCCACCCTCACAAAAGGTTATGCAGACAAGAAACCAGCCCAGTCTCAGAAAGGACCTGCGAACCGAGTCTCAGAAATGGTCGGGACTGCCAGAAACAAGCCAAAACAGCTCCACAAAAGGTACATATGGCAGTTTCCACAACTCAACGTACATCCACTGTCAACAATACTGCAAGGTACAGTATATTCCCACTGAAATCTGTGTTGATGCTAAACACTACAACCTGTAAGAAACCTGGATGTCCTGTATGTATGCAAGAACTTGTGAGGAGATGGATGCTTGAAAAACTCGAGACAATGTCGATGCCGAAAAGTGCTCCTAATCAGCTCATAAACACCGTCTCAATAGCACATAATAGCCATAAAACGGCTATATACAATCCCAAAATAGTCTATGAACAACTTGCACCTGTGTCCCGTACCTGTATCTGTATCTGTAGCAAAAGTGGAGTTGAGAAATACAACTCCTGAAGCGTAGCTCGGATGAAGCTTTCGACTGCACGAACAAGTTTGAAAGGGGGTAAAAACGGTAGAACACCTGGTGGAAACGCTCTCGAAACGCTGAATTTGCCGATGACAAAATCGAAAACCTATTTGCACTTTTGAAAGTACGTGCGCGCACAGACGCGAAAAACGGCAACCACAAACCCTGCTCTGATACCAATTGAAGGTGGAGCACACATCAACGTTATCCTTTTGCAGCTCCTTATTCTGTTGTATTAAAGAATAAGTGTAGGTAGGTTAAGCTAGTAAGATGGGTTGGTAGTAAGTGGGATGTCCAGCTAGTTGGCCTAAATCCCAACAATAGAGACCATGGTTCCTTGCAACGTTGCTGAGAAATCAACAATGTTATGAATAACTATCTTGGTGAACTTGAAAGATCCACAAGCATCCAAACCGAGCCATGACCTCTATTGGTGATTGGTAGATCCAAAAGGAATCTCATAGAGATACTGCACATAGAGTGCAAAATTCTTCATAAGCAGCTACTGTTATGAACATGCATGCCCCTCCAAATGAGCCTTGCTAAATACTAGGACCCATAACACCTAGAGTGAATGTATTTAGCAAAAACAAATCCGAACCTGCATATCCATGACCATACTTGCCAATACTTATGGCGAATGTGATGCTCCTAGCACAAATTAAAGAATAGTGTAAATAGTTGTGAAACGAAACTAAATACTTTCTGCTACAATCATTTGCAAGACTTGCTGAAACGTTTGAACCATAATAGAAGGTGAAACATTAATCACTTCTAGGTTTCATTAACAACTCATAGCTATGGTATATGCATAAACAACATTCATTAATGTTATTTACCTGCACTTGTAACCTTAACAAGTCGTTCTGCGTATCCGACAATTTTTGGCCATTGAAATTGTTCTTAATACGACGTGCTGAAAATGGTCTAGAAAACGGATTTGACCTACACCTAGGAACATGGTCACGACACATAATTGCAGTAGCGACGCTAGTGTCAGTCCCAGAGACTCATATTCTCCACTAGTAGAATATGTCTCAGGTAAGGATGTCTGAAAAAAGAACATCCTTCAAGTACAAGACGTACTTGGGTGTGGAGGTAACTATAAACACGCATGCGACGTGCGTGAGAGAGACCCTCATTATCCATGCTCCACACTGGCTAAACTGAACTCCCTGAGTTCCTAGACCATGTTGTATACCATGTGACAACAAGTGCCAAATCAAACCCTACAAGTGGGTCCATACTGCGTAATACAAAAATTTATTTTGGACACTATACCCCAAATTTCTTGGCTCTTACATGACCTTGTCATCTAATTGAAGAGCAAAAATGGATGAAAACATAGAAGTTTATTCATCCAACTTGAAAAAGTCAAGCAAAGCATATGCAAAAATGGAAATAAACCAAATCATATGCATACGTGGAGGTTGAATATAGTGTTCACTTACCTGTAGCCAAAGGCACCTGTCCAAATTTCTCGTTTGCAAAGGCCTAGGAACACTAATTGAAAATCAATGAAATTCAAGTAGTATTACACATGTAACCGTGGGTGTTGTCTTTGCAATCCAAACCCCTTGGTTAATATCTACATTATCAAACCCCTTGGTTAGAATTTGCAAGGAAACTGCTCAACTAGCAGCTAATAGTAATTGAAGTCAACTTTGGAAGTTGAAATTGTCCACTACCCCTTGGCAGCTTGTGGACTTCTTTCCTTGAAAATGCAAGTGTGAAGGTTCCAAGAATTGACCATCACCTCTTAATAAGTGATTTAGTAATCATGAGCTGGGTTTTACTCCAAAATTATACTCGTATAGACACTCTTAGTGTTGTAGATGAGACAGGAGATCCACTGAAGTTGGAACGTATTACTTAAGTTGGAATCGTATTCACAATTCGATATTTTCTTTACCCAAAAATCCATAATCTTGGGTTTTTGTGAACAGCCTTGTTGTTTGAAATGTTGGCTTCATCTATACACCTTGGTAGAGATAAGCCCTTACGAGTTAAAGACGTTCAAAAACTCAACTTGATCTTCACACTCAAAGTGTGTAGTGCTAAAATAACACCCCAAAAATTAGTAACGGCAAGACTCTTGCTTGTCCATTAAAATCGATGGATACTCAACTGGATAGAATTGATCGATCTTGAAAGCAATCACCAATGTATTACAAACAGATGGCTCTTAGCCATTCCAAGATAGGGGACTCTTAGCCCTTCAAAAATGGATGGCTCTTAACCCTTCGTGTTACCATATCAACATAGAACAATTTTAGTAAAATCATGCCTAAATTCACCTTTCCCGTAGAAAATTAGGAAGGAGAGAGAGAGAGAATGTTGGAGTGAGGAAAGTCCCATATTCTACTATATTGAATGCCCCTTGCGTATGCCTCTATGCAAACAATGGTTGTGTGGTAGCTTATCCTATAAGTGTACAACATTGTACTTGTACCACACTCTCGTAGAGAGAGGTACCATAATTCATATATGGACCCACCTAGCATATATGTGGTCATGATTGTACGAGAGTGACTTAAGTATGGAACTTTGCCTGTGAATGAACATTAAATTTTTTTTTTAAAACATCCATAATTGAGCTCGTCCTTGACAGAGTAGCTAGTGCTATAGCGGAAGTGTAAATAGTAATGAGATGGAATTATGTCAATGTCACTGGCATACCATGCACGCAAAGGTGTAAGCCCTTGGTGACATTGATGGTCTTACAGATTGAGCCGATACCAAAAGTGCCTTGCACAATCGGGCATGGATACATCACAATTTGCCATTGTCTTACGTAAATTGTGAGCTTATATCCGCACGTTGTCGAATGCCCAGAACTGCGTGCCAATGTCGTTGATTTGAAGTCAACGACAGGATCTTGGCACGGGTTATAAGCCTTGATTCTCACATAAATGCTATCAAAGAACTTTGCTTTGTACAATAAGCAATCTTTGCCAACTTAAAAGTTAAAATCTAGAAAAACAAGAAAACTTAAAATTGTCTAACTTGGGTGCCATGCTGTGGCGAGTTGTCTTGAGTTTTCAGAATAAAAACTCGCTTAAATGTGGCTCATAACCATATTTGCTGCTCGATTGAGGTTGCTATGCCCTCGTGTGATTTCAAAACCTACAGACATCTTGGCAAGTTTCTCTAAGTTCGTATGCTAATAGCATATTTCCAAATTTGAAAATCGTGATGCCAAATGCAGAGAGGGAAACCTTGCTTCACCTTAGTACTCATGGAGTTCTGGTGCTTCTAGCTAACAGATACTCTTGCCAATTTACAATTTCATAGCAAAAGAAATTTGACCTCGTGCCTGCTTGGCTTGATTATTGTTTTCCTTGACCATATAGATTGATGGATGTGTAAAAGTAGTTTTCCAAGAAGCCATGCCCTAGCAAAATTAAAAATCCGAAATAGGACATAGAGAAACCCTTGTCAGTTTCTCAAGTTGTAACAAGTGGTCCAAGGACTTTCCCATCTCGATTGCGGCTCATAGCCATTGTGCGTCTTACGTGTTTTCTACTCTACTTTGTGTACTTATGTCACCTTCTCCCTGGCAAGCTACAACACCTTTGAAGTGATTATGCATCCAATGCATGGAGCCGTGCTCCTAAAAGCCTTGATTTCCCTCTCCTCTAGGGAGCACAAGGAGGAGATATAAAAAATATAATAACCGACGTAATACAGAAGCAGGTTGTTAAGAAGCTTGGTACGAAGCCTTGCTCCCTAGTTTAAGCTGATGTATCGTGGTTAAAAATAGATTAACCTCATCGATTGTCAACCATGTCGACCAATATATCCGATCTAAAAGCATCTACAATAATGACAAAAAACAAAGCATACCTGGATTGCTCAATACTATGGGCCTTTATCCTTGAAATCTTGTCAGATTTGTCTTGCCGACAACTAGTTGAGTATGACTATTTTGTACTACCTCAGGTACTATAAACCTGCTTGGGAGCCATGCCCCAAAACTCTTAGACTTGAATTAATGATCACCCTTGCCGATTACCTTGGTTTTCCAAGTCACAAGCCTTGCGAGTACTTGCATGATTGCGATCTTTAACCATGTCTATGCTCTTTGCAGACAATGCTTTTTTATCGTAAATTTGTTGTTTACAATAACTGTCACAAGCCGTGCTTGTACCATGATGGCATAAATTGCACAAGGATGTAAAAAATGCATGGTATCACATATACCTAGTGGATACCATAGGTACTCAACAAATTCATGAATAATGTCAAACAAAATTAAAAACTATTGCGTATGGTCATAAGTACAAGTAACGACTTATGTTGCCAGAACTCTCATCCGACTTTCGTATATCAGATGGATTCGTAGAGACTTGTAGTTCATGAGATGGCTCCTAGCCTTGACACCATGCATTGCTTAAGATAGGTTTACCTTAACTTTGACCATGCCGTCGATTAGACAACTTGTCTTCACGGTTCGACATTCGTGGATACCCGTTGTGTGGTCTGCATGCTTGTGCGATTAGTATGGATGCGGAGGAAAAACATGATGGCAAATTTTTTTTGTGCCACAAAAAATTCTTGTAGTTTCCATAGCCCGATGGTACCGACGGGGTCAACTACACTTACACCACCGGCCCTCTCCACCCGCATGACACGAGAGGGTATTTGCTCGGGGTGGGCATGCTCTCCTAAAACAATTTGGGGAGGGGTACCAACCCTAACAGGCACTGTATGTGAAACAAAACAAAAAAATAACCTTTTCTTGAGGTTGTCCATGGCGAAGGCAAGCAGTGCCAAAGCAAGGAAGGAAGATGGCTACCACCATAGGGCTCGGGAGAGTCCGTTGCAGAAACAAGAAATGTCGTTGAGACTTGCACAAGTGCGTAGAGAGAAACTCCTCCAATTTCTGTGCAAGTCACCGTGCTTCCCCTCCACGACCAAGGGGACATTCTCACGCCGCCATGCTTCATCTCCATAGCCAAGGGACCTTCCTCATATGACTGCATGGCTCTCTTCCTCTCCACGATCGTGCATGAATAGCATGAGCATGCCAAGGAAGACCACGCCCTCCTCCTTTCCCAAAATAGCTTGAGGCTCTAATACTAGTGTAAGACACATGGGACTGGAGCATGCTCATTAGCACCCAACCATGCCCTATATAGGCCCTTGGCCCTCTAAACATAAGGACCCCCTTGATTGCATGTCTGTCCTGGCCCTTGGCCCTGCCCAGTCCTACCCTTGGCATGACACTATAGATATATAGATAATATTTCAATTCCCAAATCAAGTGGTAGATAAGATGAGGGGTAAGTAGGTTTTCTACCAACTCGATTTCAACACTTTAGGCAAGACGTAGGTGTACGTGTTTGGAAAAACCAAAATCTCAATAATTGGATCTAGGTCATTCGACTAGGGAGCATCCATTACAGAGACAAACACGTGCACTATTGCGTGGTAGAGATTGGATTTGGGTCATTTGGTTGTTAGGGAGCATCAATTACGGAGATGAACACGTGCACTATTGCATGTTAGAGATTGTAAAATTTTGAAAATAGTTAGTTTATGCTGGATCCACAAACTATATTAATCTCTCGTTTCAAAAACTCATGAAGAAGATTATATCTTTTCACCAAAATTTTCTTACTATTCTCCTTTTCAATAAGACTTTGTTTTTCCATAATCAATAGCTACGTGAGCAGAGTTGTATTATTACTTTGAAACAAGTAGGTAAATTTGACTACATCAAGCAATTTGGTAGTTGAACGAAGAGGACTAGCCGAATTCACCTAATGTAGTTGCTATTGAGAAAGCTGCCTAGATACATATATAACCCATGAAGAAGTGTGCTAATTCAACGAAGAGGAATTTGGTAGTTGAACGAAGAGGACTAGCCGAATTCACCTAACGTAGTTGCTATTAAGAAAGCTGCCTAGGTACATATATAACCCATGAAGAAGTGTGCTAATTCAACCAGTCATGCTTAAACAATAGAAAGGGCGACCGGTTTATCCTTCCATCATATCATGTTTACAAGAGGCGTTCTTTTGTGAGCCCAAACTAGAGTTTCAATGAGTTCTTGCCAGTAATTGCACTATAAAATAAAAAACATAAACTTAATAGCCCACACGAGATGCCAAAAAATAAACATCCATGCCCACACAAATAAGTTGTTCATATTGAAGGGGTTATAGCCATTAATAAGCTATGCGGAATCGAGGCACATAAATAATCCCTCAATCATTCCATTAGATAAGTAGAAGCTTCATTGAATTGATCAGCATTTCCTTACAAGTAATGTGTTTCCAGTGCCAATAGAAGGTAACCCATCCAATGTTGTTGTGCGCTCCTTGCCGCACTGTCGAAGCAAGGGCCTTGCCTAACACTGTGTGCGAGCCATAGACGGCTCCAAGCACACAACTAGCTTAACTAGTAAGCTCAAAAGAGGGCAATGGTGTGTCACTCACCGCTCTATGCTCCTGCCGTGGAGGATTCCTCGCCACGAAGAAGAAGGAGACGCCGCTACGTCGCGCTCAACCGCTTCACCGCCATCGTGCCGCCGCAATGCTCGATCGCTCTCTCTCTCTCTCTCTCTCTCTCTCTCTCTCTCTCTCTCTCTCACACACACACACACACACACACACACACACACACACACACACACACACACACATACACAAAGAGGTGAAGAAGAAGAAGATGGAGATGGAGATGGAGCAAGAGCACTCTTCTATTGCACAAATGAGAGAATGAGTGAATTTTAGGTTTAGTTGGCTTTTATATGAGCTCACCCCATTCACACTTGGGCGCCCATGCTTAGCCAACTAATCCCTTGAATGTCCCAGTTAGAGTGCGCCTCTCATCAGCGATCACTCTTACCCTTTTCCTATTGGACCGACAAGCCCGGTACCTGACTCTATCAAATAAATAATACAATGTCCACCGTAGGTTACAACGTCCGTCTCGTAGGTGATAGGGTGTCCGTGATCCGTGAGGGTTAACATGCCCCCCTTCCTGATGTAGATTCCGTCCTCGGAAGCTATTGAGTTGAAGCTCGTTGGTCGAGGTGGAAGAGCATTTGAGATGAATGTCCTTAGCCTTCATTAGTCATTGCAAAATCAAACAACATTGCACAGTAATTGCATTTTCATAAGCGATTAAAAAGCATATGCAATTTTAGGCAGACAATTGATTGGTAACAGAATTTTAAACAATTTGTCAGCAATAAGCATTAAAGTGCAATGTAATCAAATGCATAAACAGATATAAAGGTAAAAAATTAAACAAGTCTGGGGTCGCTAATTTAACGGTCGAAAGGCACTAGAGATCGACTATTAATACCATGGGTAAGCTTCTTAATTTTCTCTGGTTAATTAAGTTGTTTAATCGCGAGAGCCAAGTATTTCATGTTCGAGGGCTGACTAGAGGCTATACCTAGAGGACCTTGTAGTTAAGCTACGATAAAAGGAATTTCTCATGAAATCATCGCCTGACTGATTACCTTTTCTTTGACCCCCCAAAGTGTTTTCCAAGTGATTCAATTTGATGTGTGTGCTTATTTTGTATGCCTTGGGTTTTTTGCTTTTCAAGGAAAAGCGCCCACACTGGGAACCTCTAGGGCTCTAGTACCATAGGCAATACATGTGAGTGAAGTACCAAATCAAGCTGAGATTTCTCTTCCAGCTTAAGATTTTACATTGTGGCACTTTGATTTTTTGTTTGTTCATTTTCAGCATTTTAATTTTGTAAATTTGGGGGGTCATATAACAGTGATACACCTCCCCAGGCTCATCACACTAGTAAACTTCCTTTATAATACTTAAGTGAAAGGTCAATAGGGTCAAGTCCACTAGAAATCCCTAGTACATTTCACACAATGCTGCCTAAATCGGATTAAGAACCTAAGTAACCATTGATTATTAGGAAGGCATTCCCCATGGTATTAAGAGAAGATCTCTAACACCTAACTTGGTCAAACTAGCTTAGTCGGACTGGTTGATTTTTAAACCTAGACAAGTGATTATGACAAAAAATTACATTGAATTAAATGTTTGTTACTAAGCAAATGTGCTGGATATTATCCTACCAATCACAATCAAAGCAGACAATCATAGATGCAAAAAAGATAAGGGGCAATGCTAATGGACAAGAAACACCTGTTTGTGTCGATGGTCGCGCTTGATTTGAAGAGTGAGTCGAGATAAAGATTTCATGAAGCTCCAAATCCTATCAATAGCAACACACTCCTGTACACACTAGGAAACAAAAGGAATACCTCCAGGAGGCACATTAGTGGGAAAAGGTACCAACACTTATTGAACACAACAAAAAACATAAGGAACCCTAACCTAATTATTTGCACTCCCCTAGAGAGTCAAGGGAATAGGATATTGTAGAGGTTGGGGGGAAACCCTAAGGCTAAACCCCTATCCTCGTCGTCGAGATAAACAAAGTCATCATCCATGAGACCATATGTGCCATCTGTGTAGTCCTGTAAATTTTCTTCTTCATCATAGGTGCCCATGTTTACTAAGAAGGTCACTAGATGCCTATAGTCATCTTGGTCAAAAGGGTAGGCTTGTGCAATGGGAGAAATGCTCTCTACTAAGTATGGATCAGACGTGGTCAAGAGACGTATCAGCCACTCTAACTCCTCAAAATTCCTCTCACATGCTAGCGTACCTATTAAATCCCATTCACATGCAAGCACTGGAAAGACCATGTGAAATATTTGTGGAAAGTAACGAGGGTACCTCTCACCCAAGGTAGGAGTGGATGACTCTAGTGTACTAGCCATATCTGTACACGCAAATAGATAATGGTTAGAGTGCAAATATTACAAGGGTCGTGTTCTTGTGCATAATTTGTTTTTATGATTTGTGTTATGGCTCTTGCTCTTTTACTTTTTTATCTTGTTTTTGTGAGTATAAGGCTTTATATATACATTCCCTAAGATTGGAGATTAAGAGGTCAGGGAGAAAGGTTGAGAGGGAAGCAAGTGAATAATGGATGTCCACGAACACTCCCCCCTTCCTTGGGTAGATCATATCGTTTGAAATGATGTCGTCACCCTTTGAAACCAGTTGTTCCAAGTTGTTATAGGTGAAGATTTTTGCCAGTAGTTTTCTATTACCTTAGGTGCCTCATCGAGTTGCAAGGGTGGTAAGGTACTCTCCCAGGATCGAACTTGAAGTGGTTTATTAGGTGATTCTTGAACACTGGAAGGTGTGGATTCCTTTGTAGCTTCATGGAGGTCCACTATTGTAGGTGGAGGCTGTGTAGAAGCTTTTACCTCTATGGATGTATTACATGAGGAGCTAGAAGCTTCATGGAACTCCCCCCTTCCTGAGCTAGGTGGAATAAATTGGTTTTGCCTTGGAGCCCAAACTAGCTCTAGACTAGGTGTGTAGCATTCTGTGATCTTTCCCTTCGCACGGTCTGCCATTGGCTTTAGCGTTACACTGTTTGACTCATATGGGTTTGTTGTCGATAGAGAAAGACACATTTTACGTTTAGGTACCCAAATTTGCTCATTTCCATCATAGTAGCCTTGGGCTTCTAATAGTTGTTTTGGAATCCATCGTGATTTGGTCTTGACTCTCCTAGGGCGTGCTCTTGGTTTTCCGGGGAAATTTTTTCTTGGAATGGATGGGAGGGTTGAGGTAGTTGGAAGTAAGGCCTTGGGGACCCATTGATATGTACTCTTAGGTCGTGCAGGTTGAGTACTTGCAATATTACTGCTTGCTGCAACTACAAGTGTTGAAGTGCTAGGTTCATGGGTAGCTGGCAAAGACGAGTTAACCACCTTGGCTTGTGAATGTTGGCTATCCTTCAACTTTGCTAGAGTTTGCAACATAGGTGACTTTGCTTGAATGATAGGGGTAAGAGTCGGTGGTCGCGTCGTGACACTACCAGTATCCCAATCAATAGTGCATTTGGTTGCCAACATCCACGTGCGTCCCAGGTTTACATTGCCTTCCATAGCTCCCGCGGGCATGACTAGAAACCTCTACACTATGCTTCCATTGTCATAGACAACAGGGGTCTGAAGGACTCCAAGAATAGCAGTTTTCTTTTTATTAATGCCCTTGACTTGCATCGTACTCGGGGATAGGGTCGGTTTCCCTAATTGACACCAAACTCCATAGGATAACAAATTGTGTTTAGCTCCCGTATCTAATAAGGCATTGTATAGTACTTTCCCATAGGGGCTATTTAGCTCAATTGGGTATCGTAGGGGTGGCTCAGATTCTAATGAGTCGTCATCTGTGTCCTCGAAAAATGCTTGCGTGATTCCCAGATTAGCCTCTCGTTGGCGTCTAAGACGTTGTTGTCGTTCTCGAGCCTCAACTCTTGCTTAGATTTTTTAAAGCTTTGCTTGTTCCTTGGCAGCCTTCTTTTGATGGATGGCTTGCAACTCTTCTTGGCTTAGAGGATCATAATATCTTTTGAATTTACTCCCATTAAGGAATCCAATGGTTTCAACTCCATCTAGAGTCTCCACACGAATGGTACCTTGCGGGGTAATTTCACACACTCGATATGGTCCCTTACCAGCGTATTTCAATTTCTTCTTTTCATTACGTACCCCGTACATAAGAACTTTATCACCAACCTTGATGTCTTTATCCTTTAAATGGCTATCAAACCACTTCTTTCTCCTATCCTTCTCCACTAGAGCATTTCGCACAGCTAATTGCCTCTCTTCATCTAGCCTTTCCAGGATATATAATCGCTCCACTAAGGGGTTACCATCCCAACCTTCTTGAGAAGCTACTCGAGGACTAGGAATGACAAACTCCCATGGCATAACTGCTTCTTGGCCATACACCATCTTAAACGGTGTACAATTAATAGCAACTTTATATGCGATACGATAAGCCCATAAAGCTGATGTAGGCTTTAGGTCCCAATCAGTGCGATGAGCCTCAACTGTCTTTGTCAAAATGGAGATGAGAGTTTTGTTGGTACTCTCAGCTTGGCCATTTGCTTGGGGATAATAGGGTGTAGACTTGTGGTGAGATATCATGAAGTTTGATGTGAGTTCTTTTATTACTTCATTTATAAAATGAGTTCCATTGTCACTCACAAGTTCAAAGGGGCATCCAAAACGTGTGATAATGTTCTCAAAGAGGAACTTAGCTGTTGTTTTTGCATCCGCCTTTCGTGTTGCTTTTGCTTCAGCCCATTTGGTTACATAGTCGGTAGCCACAATGATATATCGTGATTGCGTGTTACGTGCAGCCGGACTAATCGGTCCTACAAAGTCTAAGCCCCACTTTTCAAATGGTTGGGTTACCTTGATGAGATGTAGAGGCATCCTATCACTTCTTTGTGGCTTCTTGAAGCGTTGGCATTCATCACATCCCTTTGCAAAAAGTGATGCATCCTTAAACAGAGTGGGCCACCAATAGCTCGACTGTAAGATCTTTCGGGCATTCAACTTTCCTGAAAAGTGACCACTAGCTACGCCCATGTGTGCCTCTTGTAGAATATATAAATACTCATCCTCGCGGGCACAGCGTCTAAGAACATCATCTTTTCCTGTCTTATAGAGAGTTCCCGCCAGTAAGCAATAGGGTTCGCATTCCTTGATTAATTTTCGAGCTATATCTTTTCGTAGCTCTTTGGGTGGAAAACCATTAACTAAGAAGTTAACAATCTTTTCACTCCATTGAGGCATTGTCTCAACAATGAACAAAGGAGTATCAGGCAATTCATCATCAACCCCCGTAGGAGCTTCGCCATTAGGGATATGAGATAAATGATCCGCCATGACATGTTTTCTCCCAGGCCTCACAACAACGGTGAAGTCAAACTCAAGAAGAATTAACAACCATCGTGTAATTCGACCTGTGGAACACGGCTTGTTTACCAGATATAGCAATGCTTGATGATCCACATAAAACACAAACTTGGTAGCAAGAAGGTAATAGCAAAATTTCTTTACTGCGTAAATCATAGCTAGACCTTCGCGCTCTGTAGTAGTGTAGTTCATCTCGGCATCATTTAATTGGCGACTTGCAAAGCTAATAGGGTAGTCCAATTTATGTTCTCCTGGTTGAGTTAGAACACACCCAATAGCAAAGTTTGATGCATCAATATGCACATGAAAAGGTACATTCCAATCAGGTGTTCGCAGGATTGGAGCACTTGTTAGGGCCTTCTTTAATAACTCATAAGATTGATGACATTCTTCCGTCCAGTGAAACTCGATAAGAAGCTTGTACAATGGACGCGCTATCTCGGCAAAGTTTAAAATAAACCTTCGATAATAACTAACATGGCCCATAAATCTTTGAACTCCTTTATAGTTAGTAGGTGGTGGCAAATCGGCAATGGCTTTAATCTTACTCTCATCTGTGGATATCCTGTTCTTGGACACTATATGCCCTAGAATGACTCCATGCTTAACCCAAAATTGGCATTTGAAAGGGTTCAATGAGATGCGATAAAATCTGCACCTTTCAAATATTTTTCATAGATATAACAAATGCTTCTCCCAAGAAGAATAAACACAAAGGTCGTCTAGGAAAGCTTCACAAAACTCCCTTAGAAATTCTTTAAATGCAGTGTTTATTAATCGTTGGAATGTAGCAGGGGCATTTGTTAAGCCAAAAGCCATAACACGAAATGCAAACACTCCAAACTCTGTGATAAAAGCAGTTTTAGCTTGGTCCTCTAATGCAATTGTGATTTGATTGTAACCAGAGTACCCATCTAAAAAGCTATAAGCTTCCTTGCCCGCAACTCTTTCAAGCACATGTTCTGAATATGGCAAGGGATAATGATCTCTCCTAGTAGCTGCATTAACTTTCTTGAGGTCCACGCACACTTTTAGTTTCCCATTCTTTTTTGGCACAATGACTATTGGAGAAACCCATTCTGAGTGCTCAATAGGGTATATGAATCCACATTGGATAAGTTTTTCAATCTCCTCTTGTACAATTTTGGCGTACTTAGGATTCATTGGATAGGGTCGTTGCTGGACAGGTTTAGCAATGTTGATCATGGGAATTGTATGTTGCACCACAGAAGGTGGAACGCCCTTCATGTCATGATATGTCCAAGCAAAGATATCCTTGTATTCCTTGAGGAGCTCCTTAAGTACAGCCTCTTCAGTTTCGGTAAGGTCTTGAGGAATAAAGACTGGTTTAGACTCCTCACCTGGTTCTACTAATTCTATCTCTTTAACTACCGCTGGACCATCATAGACTCCACTGCTTCCATTGGTAGGTATTCGTTGGGCTTTGGCATACACAACCTTTCGCTCCCCCGTGGTATAAGATTTAAAATGTTCAGGAGCCGTATGTAAGTCAGCAGGCTCTTGTCCTGACGAAGACCTTTCTTTTAGTTCTGCCTCCTTTTGTTGTTGTGCTAACTCTCGGTTTTGACGTCTTCTTATAGTTCGACTCAATTTCGGCTCTGTAACCTCCAATTGAGCGAGGTCAATGGGTCGCGGGCTGCACCACATGACACTCTGGAGATGTTCACCCCAATTGTCTACTAGCTTTCGATGAGCATCACATGCCCCTAGATAGCTAAGCCATTTTGTAGTAGATCTTTCCTTCTTTATCCTAGCTCTCACATTTTCTCGATATCATCGTCTCTTATATGACCTTTGTTTCTTGTTAAGGTTTTGATTTTGGTAAATGTTTGAACTCGACTTGCCTGATAGGTCTTCGCTTGTATCTTCTTCACTCTCATATAAATTACTATAGATGGTCGTACTAGGCCTTGAGTGTTCAGTTTCTATACTTGGTTCACTCGATGTTTCCTCAGGTTCTGAATCCATTTCTCCTTGAGATTCCGTTTCTGATGTGTATTGGCCTGAAGCCTTTGAGGAATCATCGGTTTCACTCTCAGGTAGGTGTGCCTCTTTCTTATCATCGGATGTTACATGCGCTACACCTAACATGTTTACTGGTGCAATGTGTGGTATCTCTTCCCCATCTGGTGTTACCCAAGTTGTTCCTCTAGCTCCCCATGTATCTATAGTTTCCGCTAGGTGCACCCAATCGACATTGTCTGACTCAGCCATTCCGGGTAGGATATCCATATAAGGAGAGTTCTCCCCAATATCCGTGTCTTTGTTACACGTGTAACAATACTGTAATAGAGCTGAGTGAATTGTTGTGTCTGATCGATTATCAATGATGAATTTATTTCCTAGAGGATGTGTTCGACCACTTAAAAGATCAACTCGAATGACAGAGTCTTGGAACTGTAAGTAGACGTGGTTTTTGGACCAGTCATGCACCATTTTTGCTTCCCTCATGAATGGACGCCCTAAGATCATCTCAAATGACATAGGATGCTTGGAAAAATCCATAACAATGAAAGTCTACCTTACCTTGTGTCCCAAGACCTTGATCCTGAGATCCTTTAGCATTCCAATAGGCGTAACAATAGATCCATTAGCCATTTTTACCACTACGCTTGTGGCTTCAAGGTGAGGTCTCCCCATAGACTCCCAACAACTCTTTGTCACCATGCTGACTCTCGCACCACCGTCAAGGACCCCCTTTACAGTTAATCCTTTAGTAGTGATTGGTAGAGTAGCATTAGATTCATCACCTTCAAAGTATTGCCCCAACTTGTTAACGGGTATTTCAATTACAGATTCATGTCCCGCTAGGTCAGATGGTGGTGCTAAATGTTCCTCATCATTCATTACCGAGTCAGGTTTGTTCATATGTGCAAACTGTGGTAATCCGGCCTGTAATTCTCCATTGAGGAAGGCTTGAAGAGCTGAGACTAGCTCGGGGTCTTTATATAGTTTGGACATGATGGTGGTTCTAACTTCTGAAGACATGAAATCCATCAATTTGGCAACATTTAATGGCATCTTGTGGGACGTAGGACCCTGACAAGAGAATGGTGAAGATGGAATCTCCACTTCCTCAAGGGGGTCGGGCATTCCCTCACCAAACATTCTCTCTAGTAGGAAAGGTGTGTGTCCACTTTCAGATGTCCTACCCTCACTCTCTTCCCGAATGATACTGGGTATAGCTAACGGCCTGTAGTTCTTGTGAGGTTGAACTTGTGTGGGAAACATTGTGTCCGACATCTGGATATGTTTGGGTTCAGGTTCTAATGTTCGTTGAGTTTCTTCCACCAAACCCCTCAGTTGTTGGACTCATTCAATTTCCACTGTTGGGTTTGGATAGGTTCCAATCTTTCTCTTGCAATCCTATTTTTTGTCTCTCGTGGCTTATCTTGGGGGCTCGCAACTGGGTGGTTTAACTTTGAATAATCTTTTGGTGTTCGTCGTAATTCCCTCTCGTGATCCTCCTCACTGGCTTTTTCCTTTGTAGTAACAGTTTTGGTCTCCGTGGTCTCTATCGAATCTAAGTCATCCTCAGGGTCATTCATATACACGGGATCCTCTCCTGTCCCTATGTTAGTCTTTGAACTAGGTTTTGAGCTAGAAGCATTAAGGGATTTCTTTCTTCGTGTTTTCTTCTTTCTCGCTCGGCCAATTATGGATGTAGCATCTCTCTCTTCGAGGATGTAATTTTGCTTTTGGAGCATCAACCGTGTGAGTGCATTCACTGGTGCTATGTTTATAGTTGGTGGTGTCCCATCAACAATCTCTATTAAGTTCAATGGTGTGATTTTCGGTGCGTTTAGATTGTTAGGACACTGTGCGATCAAATGATCTATGCCACAACGATTACAAGTGAGTATTGGCATTGCCAATGCACTCCCTTGACTTGTTTGCATTAGTGCAGCATTCTTTTGCATTCTAATGGGGCACTCAGCTACTCGATGTGGTCCACCACATTCGTAGCACTGAAGAGGTGGTCTCCTGGCAAAACTATTAATGTTTTGGCCTCTTGCTGCTAGCGCAGTAGCTTGATATACCGGTTTGATTTGTCCCCAATGGTCTTCCATATAGTACATGGGACACTCCTCAAGCATGTCGACTCCATAGGTGATACTAGAGTCTATGTCCTCTTCGCAATCTACATAAGTACTAGATGACTCGCAACCTATTTGGTTCATAGGTGTAACTCTTGGATGAGGGGGTTGCGGTCCTAGCACTGGAGGTGGCAACGGTGTGGTTTGGACCACATTTTGGGTTCTAGGGACCATGTGCTGTAATGGCAACTGTTGCTCCATGGGTGGGGTAGGCATCAATGCAGGAACTCGAGGTGAGTCTGCCCAAGCTATAGGCGGTCTATTTTCCATGATGCGTTTAAGCATTAGGCAATCCTTCGCTTGATGGCCATACCTACCACACGCGTTACAAGTCCCGTTAAACTTTACTCTGAAAGTAGGGCATTCACTCGTAGTATGTGGGCCCAAGCAAATTGAGCACCATTGTTGCTCCCTTCTTGGATACATATGAGTGTTTTGTGGAGCACGATTACCCCTAAGGCTTTCTTGGATGGCCTTGGTGAGATCTGCCAAAGTCATCTCAGATATCGTTTGCTCTTTCACGATTGGCTTTATCTTCATTGGCTCATGCCCTGACGCTTGCGAGCTACTAGACTTCAGCTCGGCGGACACTCTTTCTCCTGCAATCATTAAATTATCCTCCAATTGGATTGCATTCATGGTGACTGCTTCCCAAGTAGTGATACCTCTGATGACTAGGCCATTATAGATACTTTCATGTCGTAGTCCCCTAATGAATCTATCGAGCAATTGGTTGTTGCTGAATCGCTTGTTTGGATTGCATCGAGAATTCAAATTCTTTAGGCGACTAATGAAGTCTCTCATGGATTCTCCTTCTTCTCGTTGGGCTTTCTGGAGCTGAGAGGCTACACCCCAAAGTAATCCCTTTCGTATGTATTCTTTTAAGAACAGTCTCCTAAGAGTAGATCTCCAGCCTTTCCGCTTAGGGTCAAACTCAAAGCCTTACACTTATGTAGCTCATTGTGCTCTTCCAAGGAATCGCACACATGTTCAAAGACTTCCATATGCTTTCTAGCATCTCCGTCTCCACTGAATTTCTGTGTGAGCATAGCTACTTGAACTGCCTTGCTCCTAGGATCTCTATCAGGTGCACTACGCATGTTTTCTGCAATAGAGCGACCGATAGTTTGAGCAAATGCTGCCAAATCTCCTATTTGAGCAGGTATAATGGGTGTATGTGCTCCTGGAACCACATGTGAGATGGGAGTTGGCCTTGGCCTTGGCATACGCGCGGCTCTTGGGTCCCATATTTCGTATGGTGGTGTACCAAACGGTGGTCCAAAGTTTACAGGCGTGGCCCTAGGCATAGGGGGTGCCTGATATGGCATGTTATTATTAAATGGCATGGCTCCACTTGTATAAGACTTGGATAATGCCATTGTGGATTGTAAGCTCTTGGAATAATCGGAGGTGTAGGAGCTACATGAGGCTGAGGTACGACACGTGCACACGATTGATACATACATGTAGGTATAGTTGGGGGCACTGTGCAACTAGGCATCGGCGCAGTGTTAACAAATGAACTCCATGGTGTACTTCTTGTCATGCTCACCGCTGGGATATGCATGGTAGCCGTAGTGTCATTAAGAAAAAGATGAGCTAGATCTGGGAAGGTAAAGCTGCCACTTGTGGGCTCAGATTGTACTGAGGCTCCTGGCGAAACAACATATGGAGGATCAATGGGGCTCACTGAGGGAGTCTCCATTTGTGATAGGGTTGGTTGGTTGGCCTTTCCCGTATCCAAGAATCTCATTAGGCCTATTGAAGGCATGTTGATCCCTGTGTTCCGTCTTTCTAACTCGACAATCCTATGGAGGACATCACAGACTTTCTGTTGTTGCTCATCTATGCTAGTAGCACCCGATGTGGATTGTAGAACATCTAACCAACCCACATGATAGGTGTGTCCTGTGTACCGATCAATTAAAGCTTCTGCTTGTAGGTCATACTCCCAATTTTTGTTTAGGAATATCCCATCTAGGCCTGGCGTGCTGGAGGTTTCCCTCGAAGTGGAAGCATTATTGCTCCCCATCGCTTGCCCCTCCGTGACTGCTACCTTGGGAGCACTCGGTTGCTCGGCTGGCATGATTATTGTCATAGGAGCCTTTGCTTTCAGGGCTCGACTTTGTTCTAGCCTTCGTAGGTTCTCAATTTCCCTCTCCCTTGTTGCTTGCATATAGCGTTCGATCTCTTGTACTTCGGCAAGACTCCTACCATCGGGTAGTAAAACCTCAGAGGGAGATAGTCCTAAAGGATCAGGAGGTGCAGTGGATGGAACATTCACATGCACACTCTCAAGAAGCATAGGGTCTATTTTAGGCATGAATGACGAATTTACTTCCCCACTCCCTTCATTTATTTCATTAACCGCATGTTCGGAGCGAGTAGCTCTACTAAGGGTCTCTTTTAAGCGGCTAAACACGCTGGACCCGAGCCGTGGGCCCATGGCATGCATGTCTTGACTTGAACTATCAGGGTTTGGTGTAGGATACCCCTCCATGACTTCGTAGTCAGAGGAAGAATCACTAGACGCGATATGAGGATCTTGACTTGAACTATCAGGGTTTGGTGTAGGATACCCCTCCATGACTTCGTAGTCAGAGGAAGAATCACTAGACGCGATATGAGGATCTTGGGTCGCGCTACCTTGAGTCCCGGCCGAAGGTCCAGAACCTAGGGTGGAGGAATAATGGGTGCCCGCGTAAATGGAGGCACTACCAATATGCTCGTGCTCTAACACTTGTCCAGAGCGTAGGTTCATATGACTTGGATCCCCTAGAAGTGTCAGTGAGTGCCCGTGAAGGCTGCTCACCTAGTATTTTTGGGTGTTTTGCAACCCAAGTCTTTTCTTTTTTTTTTGTTGATTTTTTGGTCCTTTTTTTCTAAACCAGCTATAGAATAGAATGTATGATAGCTCAAAATGAGTGTCTCGGTCAGAGGGACGTTCCGTGCTTTACAGCCCTCCGTTTGGTCACTTTATGCCCTCGGAATCCCTAAAACCGTCAATTTCTAGTAGGGAACTAGGCCTAAATTAGAAAGTCTAAGGGTGCAAGTGGGAAGAGAAGGGAGGAGAGTGGAGGACTTGCCCCACATGCTCTCATTCCCTCTTGAGGGGGTAGGGTATATATATAAAAGTGAGTCTAGTATATATCATAGGACTGAGGCCTGGGCCTGGGCCTGGGCTTGGGCCTGGGCTTGGGGAAATGACCCCGATCCCGATCAAAATTTTAGTGTAGCCCCCCAGTCACTCACGCTTAAATATTTTTGGTTTTTTTTTTTAGTTTTTATTATTATTTTTATTAAAAAAAATATTTTTATTATTTTATTTTTTTTGAGGCGACGACCGCGCGCGGTTTAGGTGACCCTTTCTTGGCCACACACACTGTCAACACCTACCTAACCTCTCTGTCAACAGCTCACAGACAGCTCACTACCTTATCTACTTACTAACTGTAACATTTAATGGCCTAATAACTTGTGTGTAGCGGAAATTAGCATGAACATAGTGGGCATTTCATTAGAATAGATTCCTAATGAGAATTACAAGAGTGCTTGGGTGGAGAGAGCAACAAAAAGCATAACACCTAGTTAGATAGCATCAACAATACTTTCAAAAGAGAGGGAAATTAAGCTATTGACAACAGTTGAGGACCGGATTTGCATGGAGCCGGTCCCCCCTCCAAAAGGCTTTGTATTATGGTTTCTCCCATCAAGAGAGACATTGTACAATACAATTCTTTGTGTTCCTTCAAGACTAGCTAGTGCAATGAAGATGGAAGCTTCATGCACTAAGCAAAACACATAATCAAACACAACTTGAATTATCCCCGTTCTCAGACCCAAGACCTCACACACCTTCGAAGATGGTGAGAGCTAGCAGGGTATGAGAGTAGATTGAGAGGAAGAAGGAGTATCTTACGAGAAAGATGTACATCTCCTCACATAATCACTCATATTAGCATAGCTTAGCTTAGTAATTAGCTTGGTAGAGAAGATGAGCATGCATTGAAGCTTGGCTCTTGGTTGGATTTGCATCCACATGCCAAGAGAGTGTTGATGTAGGCTTCTATCTCACAAGCTTGGAGTAGGTGATGAGCTCTCCATTAAAGCTTGGGAGGAGATAGAGTATTCTTTCTTCACACATGGTCAAGTGTGAGTGTGTGTGTGTCAATGCCAAGCAAAAATCAGCCCCCTCTCTCTCTCTTGGGCGAGCCCTTCCTGCTAAATTGGTCTGGCTTTTGCCTCATTGGACCTCCCCAAGTCAAGCCAATGGGTGTTAAGCAGCATAAGTGATATCCTTCTGACATGTGTCCCCCTTTCCCCTTTTGTGAGAGCTTTAGGTAATTAAATAATTAAACTAAACTCTCATTGGACCCCTTTGCCTCCTAGCCAATAGGAATCAGGCAAGCCATTGGGCTCCTGAATGCTCATTGGACCCCTTGGGAGACTGCCCATAGTCTTCTAGGAGACTTAATTCTCATTGGTTTCTTTTATTAAATGTTTTTAAATTAATTAAACTAGATTTACTCTAGCTTAATTCTCATTGGTCCACTTCAAGGGTCTTCCAATAGGAATTGGGCACACCTTGTGGGCATCTGGCCTAGGGAGCTGACATGTGTCCCTAATTCCCTTTGTGAAAAGGGAGCCTGTGTGTGTGTGTGTGTGTGTGTGTGTGTGTGTGTGTGTGTGTGTGTGTGTGTGGCTTTCTCTCTCATCCCCTACTAAATGGGCTCGCCCCCTCCTTTGTAGGCTTTGAAGAAGACTTTTGTACATACACTAAGCATCCAATTTTCCCTAGGATTGACCTTTGGACACAACCTTTGAATTTTGGAACCTTAGCATTTTGGAAGTCTTAATGGGCTGAACCTTAGGGTCTTTTTAGCCCATTGTTGCACATGGCTCTTTTGCAGATGGCCCCCCCTTTTGATCCCTATTTTCCCTCCTTTGGATCCTTACTGTGGCCAGTCTGCTAGCTTAACCAATATTCTAGCTTTTTCTCCCTTGGTACCTCCCCACATTAAATGATCAGTTTAATATGAGAAAATCATTTAGGAGAATTAGATATTGATTATTATGACACTAACAGTGCTGCTAACCACTAACTAATCTGTTAACCACTCTGCTAACTACTTACTGACAGTGGGCTAACTGTCCACCTACTTCCTCTCTCACTACCTTACTGTGCAAAGACTGTGTGCAGGCAAACCTTGACAGAAAATTGTGTACAGACTGTGTGCAAACAGAAATTGCTAACTGCCTTCCTACTTATTCATTCACTGCGAACAAGCTAACGACTACTAATTGTGCAAAGACTGTGCGCAAACAGAAAACACAACATTATGCAGAAATCACAGAACTTGCAGACAATACAGAAATTAACAACTTGCAGAAAAATAACTCATTCCTCTTCCTCTTCCTCTTCTTTCCTACTACAAACAACTCATAGGAGAAGCACAAAGTGCCTCTTGGGCTTAGTCCAGGGTGATTCCCCGGCAACGGCGCCAAAAATGTGCGCTCCTTGCCGCACTGTCGAAGCAAGGGCCTTGCCTAACACTGTGTGCGAGCCATAGACGGCTCCAAGCACACAATTAGCTTAACTAGTAAGCTCAAAAGAGGGCAATGGTGTGTCACTCACCGCTCTATGCTCCTGCCGTGGAGGTTTCCTCGCCGCGAAGAAGAAGGAGACGCCGCTACGTCGCGCTCAACCGTTTCACCGCCGTCGTGCCGCCGCAATGCTCGATCTCTCTCTCTCTCTCTCTCTCTCTCTCTCTCTCTCTCTCTCTCACACACACACACACACACACACACACACACACACACACACACACACACACACACACACACACACACACACACACACACAAGGAGGTGAAGAAGAAGAAGATGGAGATGGAGATGGAGCAAGATCACTCTTCTATTGCACAAATGAGAGAATGAGTGAAGGTTTAGTTGGCTTTTATATGAGCTCACCCCATTCACACTTGGGTGCCCATGCTTAGCCAACTAATCCCTTGAATGTCCCAGTTAGAGTGCGCCTCTCATCGGCGATCACTCTTAACCTTTTCCTATTGGACCGACAAGCCCGGTACCTGACTCTACCAAATAAATAATACAATGTCCACCGTAAGTTACAACGTCCGTCTCGTAGGTGATAGGGTGTCCGTGAGCCGTGAGGGTTAACAATTGTTCAACACCTAAAAGAGAATTAAGTAGAAATCATCCAAGATCGAAATGTTGCAAGTTCCCCCTCGGCCATTGCCATCGCAAGGAAAACTATAACCAAACTTTATGTCCTAAATGAAATTTTATAGACATCGTCTTCACACATTTTGAGTTGATGATACCCATATTTAAGGTTAATTTTACTGAAAATATTTGCCCCTTTTAGTTTTTCTAGCGGATCATCTATTCTTGGAATGAGAAATGTATTCTAAATGGTGATCTTGTTCAAAGCCATGTAGTCTTTACACATACAAAAGGTTCCATTTTTCTTCTTGACGAAAAGTAATGGAGTCCCATATGGTAAACTACTAGGTTTTATGAGTCCCGAATTGAGTAAGTCTATGATTTGGTTTTGTATCTCTTTGTGAATAGTATAATTTACTCAATAAGGTGCTCTACAAGGAAGTTCACTCTTGGGGATAATGTCTATTTTATGGTCTCTTTCTATGCATTAGACTTTACTTAATAAGGTGCTCTACAAGGAAATTCACTATGTGGGATAATTTTTATTCTATGGTCTTAAGGAAGGTGGAATTAGAGGAAGCAAATCATGCATAAAATACTCCTTAAATTGGGCAAAAAATGTATCATGTGAAGAAGGGAGCAGACCTTTAGATTGCAGAACACAACATAGCATAAGGAAAGAAGAGAGAGAATCTTGCAAATCAATGGCCTCAAGTGATAGCCCACAAACTCCACAGCACCTCTCTTGGAGTTGGATATTTAATTTCTTTATTAAGACTAAGTTGGTGACAAAAATTAGATGCCCCTCTTTACACTTGAGTTTATGGGTGGTTCTTATCACTTGTTGCATGAGCCCTCATGGGGTAGGTTCTTACTAACTTTGTCCATCTGAGCCATTTAGACTTATTGGAAAAATATGTAAAACCACTTACACTAAAATAAATGGCCAAGAGGCATTATTGGTTTTGTTGTCCATTCATTCTCCTTAGTTTCTAGAGTCCCAATCTACACAACACCAGCTCATGATTAGTGAAAAATAAAGTCAACACAGTATTTAAAAATTACACACTTAACTATTCCAATTGTAATGTTAACCACATAAAACAGAAGGGTGTCCAATATTGTAACAATAGTCCAAGGCATTCTATGAAGTATTGCCTCCAAGTCATCAACATAATCAACTATCGGCCCTACATACATATGCTCTATTTTTTTGCATATGTTCCTGGCATGTGTCATGTGAGGATTCTTTTCATGATGGGGGAGACCTCCATGATGGAAGGTACTATTTTACCTCCTCTAGGTTTCAACCTTTTTCTTCAACCGTCCAACCATGCTACTACATATATTCAACACACTTTTGCCAAAGTGGGCCATGCCGCCTTACGGGCTTTAGGGTTTTCCATGGTTGGATGGCGTCTTTTGTAAGCATAGCTATACATAAACTTACTTGTTATTCCACCACAAGATGGGGGGCTTGATAAATTGTGTGGTACAAAAGTCTACAATCATTGACCAAAATGCAGGTGCACATGATTCAAGTAAATCTTTGAATTTTTTTGTTGCTTGTGCTATTATGGTAAGAACAATTTGTGGCCATATGGGAATGCCCTCTAGCCACCTAGGAAGAGATAAATGATGAGATGTTCCAATAGAAAGAGGATGCAACCTCTCTAGCCAATGATTGTAAAGCACTAAGCCTATATTAGAGGCTATTCTCTAATCAATCAATTGCACTTTAAGCATTATCATTGTGTCTATACTCTCTCCCTTATGCTCTTGCCCTTGGCATAACCTAACACTAATCTCCATCTCTCTAACCCTAACCCTCTAACCCTAACCCTAACACCATGGCCAAGCTAAGGCTCCATCTTCCAAACCCTAATGATACGCCTTTGGGGATTAGGGAGCACGCTTTTGCAACTAACCCAACAAGTGGTATCAGAGTCGACGGTTCCATACCTAGGCCTATCTATCAATTTTGCATTAGCATTCTTAATAATCCCACTCCCTAATCATCACTTGGGCACGAGCGCGCTCCACTACCCTTTGGTGATTAGAGGAGGAGGAAGGCGTATTTAGTTTTCTTTTGATTTCCTGAATAATTTCGATTAGCCTTTGCATTTTAGATTGCATTTAGTGTTATCATTGCACAATTCTTGCTCCCCTACTCGAGCTTCAACTCATTGTATTAGAGGTGTGTGCACGAAGCCATTGGCAAGAGCTCTCCATCGAATATCTATTTGCTCTAACCGGGTCTCTTATGTGCATTTAATTGCTCAATTAATCTTTGCAAATTAGTGCATCGTTAGATTTTGGAATTTTTGCAGTCTTGCAGATTTGAAGCTTGGAGGAGTTGTGTGTGTGTGTAGCTTTTAAAGCATTGAATGCTTTCTCAACAACCTTTTTAGTTACACCATCTTTTGTGAGGATTTTCTTGGTGGGAATCTCCTATAAATAAGAGGCAATAAGGTCAAAAGGCCCAAATAAAGTCACTCTCACAATAAGACGCCCACCGACGGACTTCAAGCTAGTGGCAAGTTGCATTGCACTTTGTTTTTGGGCCCATTGTCCTCACCCCTACCAATTATTAACGCCTTTGATTGTCTCAAGCTGACGTCCTCCTCATCAATAGATTTCATCTGCTCCGACTTCATCCCATTTTGCTTGCCATCACCCACTAAAGCAACCCGAGTCCCGAGCTATAATCTATTGCTTGCTTGGTGCTCATTTGCTATCGATGCCCCCATTTGGTTTAGCGCCACACTATCTAGAGCCTAGCGGCAGATCCTCACTTCAATGCCAAAATCTTGCATCCTCTTGCTTTAGCGCAAGCTCGTCACAACATCACAAATGGCTGTTGAGGCCATCAATTATGTGCGCTACTTTGAACTAGCCTCACTCGATGAGTTGGTTCCTTTTCTATGTGCCACACATTACTTGTTCTTGACTTCATTTGTTAGCAAACTTTTCGTTAAATGCAACATTTTTTCGTGGCTCTTTTCAATCGGCTATCATCATTGCTACTAACGGACCTCCTGCTGTCAACATTTCTACCATTGCCTTGGAATCACTCCTGCAATCATTCGCTTTGTCGTCACGTGCTCACGATCCCACCTACCTGCACCTCATCCAGTCGTCATTTCTTGCGAGTTCTGAAGCAATATTTATTGGATTTTATCTTATAATGAAATTCATTTATAAAAAAAACCAAAGCTCCTCAACTTCCCAAGTGCACCACGTGCTCAAGCCCTCATTCCCACGAAGTAACATCATAGAGCTTTTGCATCAAGCCTTGGGCCCCTCTTTGCCATAGTCTAAATTCAATAAGAGATGGTTCTTGTGTGTATAATCTCAAGTGCACATTTTGAGATATAGGTTCTATCTAATATCAAGATTAGCAAATCTCTTTATGTTCACATTTGTACAATCATGAGTTCTAGACACTACTTAAAGGTGTCCTTTATGGGAAGACTACCCATGACTTGCGCACACACAAGCATCATGTTTGGAATGGATGTATGCATTATGACATTAACCATGAAGTCCACATTCTCAACAAGTTGGACCAATGAATGACAACAAGATGACAACAGAAGAAAACCCAACGACATGATGATGAAGAAGCCTGCAACAACATCAACAAACATGAAGATCAATGATGAAGGGGATGACATTGATCACCCTTCTTCATTAATGAAAACCCCATGAATAGATAATTGTTGTACTACCTAGGACTACTAGTAAACCTACTAAATCCCACTTGTGAACCATAGTGTTGAATCCGGTAGAGAACCTCTATGATGTATCATGGGACATTGAACCATGGTCATTGAATCCACCAAGAATCGCCACAATGTATCCATTTGAGAACCGTGATGTGCTAAATCCAGTGAGAACTGCCATGATGTATCAGATAGATGAATCATGTTAGCTTAGGAGCGCACCATGACATGAACACATTGAACCGTGGTCATTGAATCCGTTGAGAATCACCATGATGTATCTATTTGAGAACCGTGATGTGATAAATCCAGTGAGAACAGTAATGATGTATGAGATAGATGAATCATGAGCCTAGAAGTGCACCATGACATGAACACATGAACGAAAAACACATGAAGTCTTTGTAAACCCCAAGTTTGGATTAAGGGAACGATTGTTAGGGTAAGCCCAACTTGCGACACCATCTGAGAATGCCCTCTAACCACCTAAGAAGAGATAAATGATGAGATGGTCCAATACAAAGAGGGTGCAACCTCTCTAGTCATTGATTGTAAAGCACTAAGCCTATATTAGAGACTATTCTCTAATCAATCAATTGCATTTTGAGCATTATCATTGTGCCTATACTCTCTCCCCCTATGCTCTTGCCCTTTGAATAACCTAACCCTAATCTCCATCTCTCTAACCCTAACCCTAGCACCATGACCAAGCTAAGGCTCCATCCTCCATAGCCTAATGCTATGCCATTGGTGATTAGGGAGCATGCTTTTGTACCTAGCCCAACATGTGCTTGAGCACTGGCAGTCACACTGGTTGGCAAGTAGCATCATCTTGAGATCCTTTAGAAGCACTCTTTCAAGGCTCAAACTATACTCCTCATTCATGTCCTCTAATGTGTAGGAAAATCTGGTCAATTGAGGATAATCTTTCACTTTGTCTTTACTTGAAATGTGAAAAGAAAATTTAAACCAATTAGAGATTTCCTATTTTCCAAGAAAATACATATTAGTGCATTCTACATGCCACATAATTTTTTGTTTAAAATTATCAAGTTATTGTGCATAATGTGTATATAGTGTTTGACAAGCTTCAAAGTGGTGACTTAAAGTACCCTATTAGGAGGTTTTGAAACCACATGATTGGATTTCCTAGTCCTCTTGAACATCCCTACAAGTTTGGTTGGCATTTGGATTCTGTTTGGTTGATGAAATGGTAGAGATTGGCTCGCGGTCATAGTCTAGCCTTTGAGGTTTTTGGGTCATTTAAGAGTTATTGGATTATAGCTTGCATAGATATTGTTTTTTGAGGATTTGACACATTGCCTCCATGCCTTGACGGAGACGACTATATCCCTTGTTTTGACAGTTAATGAATGTGAGCTTCTTGTAATCCTACAATAAAGTTAGAATGGGTTGGTTGACTATTTAACACTTCTCATCACAACAATGAGGTGGAAGGAACAAAGGGTTTTTGAGCCATAATTGTGACCTCATATGGTGTTTGTTCTTTGTTGATGGCCTTCTTTGGAATGCACCATCTTGTTACAATGAGCAGATGCTTTTAAGTAGTAGCATCCCCTCAATTTCAATTGGAATAAAAAACTGGATTGCAAACAAGACATTGCTAGTAGAGAGGAGAGTAAATGAGACACTTTTATTTGAAAGTGAGAGTAGCCAAGCCCTCATCAAAAGTCTCTTTGTCATGTATAACATTTATATCTTGGAATTTTCATGATTGTGTAATAGGTGAGTGATTGTTGCATATGCCCAACCTACGAAGTTATGAGATTGGTACAAGATGTGCATGTGTGTAATGTCCATCTACTAGAATAATCATTTTAGATATTTTTTTAACTTAATTGACATGTTAAATCGGGTTGTCCCACCAAGTTTTATTTTTGTCCACTCAAATGATTTTCTTTGTCTACATTTGGTCATTCTAAAGAGAGAAAATGAAAGAGTGAAAGCACTAAGATTACAAAGATGTATATAAAGTACGTCTCAAGAACTTAGAGGGTGACAAAAGGGTGAAACAACCTTCAAAAGTGCCAATGCAATTATCATAAGGTGCATTTTAGGACCTTAGGGTGCCAAAAGGATGATGCAACCTTTAGAAATGTCAACAAAATTCTTTTTGGAATCAAATTTTCTTTTACAAGACTAAAATGAATAAAAAATAGGTCTTGAATGCCTCCAAAAGTGTGTGAGAATGCCAGCTAAAAGAGAGATGTGGGATAAGTTGAACACAGCTTGAGAAACCCTAAATATCCATGCATAGACACCTCTTAAGAGGAGTGATGGATACTCCTCGAGAGGAAAGTAGTGGGTAAAGAAGCAAAGGAAAGGTTTGGAAGTGTGTGAGCTACCAAAAGGAGACCTAGTGAGACTATTTCAAAATATCTCATGATAGAGAGCGTACCTCTAAAAACAACTCACTAGTTTGGACAAATCTACAACTTTTGCGTTGAACACTTTCAAATAGAAGAGTAGAAGAGCGTGAAAAATGTGAATTACTACTGCACAAGAGGCTAATTGTAGCCTATAGAGCAAGGCTTCTCCCTCTCAAGAGGCTTACGCTTCTGCCTGTGTGTGTGTGTGTGTGTGTGTGTGGGAACAAAGATCTTTATAGCTACCATGTTTCACAATGGCTCTCTTCAAGCTCTACACATCTATGGCATCACTTATATGTTTTAATCATGTCTACTAATTTTTGCAGTATCATCTTTGCTTGCCAAGTATTCTCACCATTTTTGAAGATAATGATGGAGAAGCTATTTGTCATATATGAGTTGTGCATGGAATTTTGTACAAAACTCTTCCAAAGAGAAACGTGCATTTTTTTTATATAAAGAGCATGGTATATTTTGGTGATGCTTCCACACTATGAAGAGGCGATGTTGGAGGAGGAAGAAGATGGCACTTCTTCTAAGAGAGGAATCTACGAGTATATATGTTCCCAATAAGAGAAAGACAAAATTGTTGGCTTGATCAATTTGGCTTGATCAAAGAAGGACATTATATTGGCACGTGATGAAAAGGCCACCTTATGGGCAAGTAGATGTATCATGATTATATTTAGCTTCATTGTAAGTTTTTGTAATACAAATAGGCCAATGGGGGGAGGGGGGTGGCATCCATTTGGGCCCTCAAGACCGTGTTGTTTCATTTTTCCTCTCTCTTTAAGTTTCTACTTATGGCAATGTGATTGTGTTATGAATATTTTATGTTGATTATTTTCCAGTGATGGTGGTAATCTATTCCTCTCAAATTTTGTTACATTAGTATTAGAGACCATGCTGGCTTCTTCTTCTATGGAGCGGCCTAATTTAAGAGACTCTGCCATTGTAAGGTGAAATTCAAAAATATCAAACATTTATCTCTTTCTCAATCAAGAGATGAGCTGAGGTAAAAGTATAATATTATTATCACAAAAATGATATCTTAATTACATTGAATAAGTGCTTCTAATTAGAGAAGCTTTCACTTTAGATTTGTCAAGTAATATGGATCACATGTGTAGCTCAAATCTTGAATGCATATTGGTTTCTCTCAAAGATAGGAAAGAAGAAAGTCCTATCGAGGTTCCCAAGAGATGTTATGAAGCAATGGAGAGATTCAAACCATGCAGGTCGACATGAATCTCTTCCCAAAAAGAGCGTCTACTTTCACTTTGAATGTTTTAAGCAATCAAAAGACAGGACTTGCAACATAAACACCAAGATAATGTGAGAAAAACATGCGTGCTTGGAAGATGGAATCAAAATAAGAGAACTAAAAGCATCAACTTGAGCACCTCATTAATGAATTGGTCATAAGGAATTGGATGTTCTTTATTGATGAAGATTAAAAATCAAGGAGACAATTCAAGCAATTGTACTTGCTTTCCTTTTGATGGAGGAACAATTGTTGGAAAGATATCTGCTTCCATTGAATAAGGTAAACTCATTTTTTATTATGTATTTGATTTTTTATGTTACTTATTCTTAGACAAACAAAGCTATGTAAATTATGATTTCTTATAATGCAGAAGGATTCAAATTATTTCAATAGTATATTTCTATTGCTACTTAGCATGGTAAATGTTACTACTATAGTTGATACACGTGATGTACTTTGACTAACAACGAGTTACAAGATCCATATATACTCCACAAGGTTTTGTGTCGTATAAATGACAAGAGAGACGATTATGCTTACAACCCATGTCTCTCTTGCTAAAGGACAGAATGACATTCAAGCTACATTTAATGTTTTGATGACAAATTTTTAACTCGAAATACTTAAGAACAAGGCATATTCTTAAATATGTTTCTCAATATTTAAAGTGTCACAAAATGTTAAAAAAACAGGAATGGGTGTGATCTTTGACCTAATTTAGTGAAGATAAAAGATCTTGGGGTAAAGGTGTTGCACCTTTGCCCGAGGCCGAATGTCCGATGTCCGGCCGCCGGCCCACGTGTGTACATACCCTTATTCTTTATATAGAAAGAATAAGGAGCTCCTCACTCACTAGTTCTAGAGGTTGCTTCACCCCCACCATCTCGTGCTCATCCCCTTTCCTCGCACGCACCGTATCGCACCGCACACATGCACACTCACAAGTGGTATCAGAGCTACGGCTCGGTGGCAGTGACGGTTTCTCGGCGGCGACGGAGCTCGGACGGAGATCGACGCTTCATTGCACCGAATTGGAGTGTTTCGGGGAGAATTCGGAACGGATCGCGGGAGATCGCGTTTGAACATAGCGCACATGTTGTAGCGTGTATGATGCACCACTGGGCAAAGACAAACAAACATCTCCTGCACCCTCTTTGTCAAATGTTGAACCATCGACCAAGTGTAGACAACCAAAACTCCCACTAGAGAAGGTGCTAAACCAGTCATGTGCGGTGTGACATGGAAAACTGCATCCTCATCTAGCAACTAACATGGAGAAGTTTCACTACTTAAAGACATGTAATCAAGAGGAACGCTAAAGGTAAATGCGACATCACTATCACTGGCATATGAAGCCACTGCTCTAGCATATGTTGAAACCTCATGTGCACCATGCATAGATCTTCATTGATGTCTTATACGCCTAAAACAACGGCGCCTAATGTGCCATGTGTGACCACAATGCCAACAACGCAAGTATCAGCAAGAACGAGACCTTCGTCTCTCACTGTCACACATATCTGCTGCCATAAGTGAATGCCAAAATGGCAACAAAGTGGGAGATCACTCGACCACTACACAATCATGAAAACCATGACCAAACGAATCAAAACCAATGCTCACATATGTATGAAACAACTCCACAATCTACTATCTGCAAGCATAAACTGGGACAAACTGCTCAATTGAGTATAAAACGCATAACCCTATACGCAAGTAGAGAGCAAACTAGCTCAAAACGCATTCCACAAGAGAAACTGCCTGCAAAAATATGCAAAAACCTGTGAAATGTGTGACTGGAAAAGTTTGTAGCCACACAAGCATACGCAATCCTCACTCTTGCAAGAGTGGGTACAAGAACACCAAATCGTGTCCAAGCTGACAATGCTTGTCAAAGTGAGAGTCAACACTCGATCACTATCAAAGTGGGAATATATCGACCACTGTACAAGATGGCATAACACTGCAAACTTTTATGGCAAGAAGATAGGAGAAAACGAACAAAATTTTCTTTGCAAAATGAGTCAAAACTCAATGCAAACGCAAGGCAAAAAGCTGCAGATAACTGCCAGAGTGGGAGTCAAATTGACCACTAAACCATCAGAGAGTAAACTACAAATATGAGCAAAACCATAGCGAGAATCTAGGAAAAATTCGACAGAGTTTTTCCTGAAAATTGAGCAAAAACTCTAAAATCTTACCAAATACGCATGAGAATAGACACTCAGTGTCTTAGTAGCAAAATCCACAAATGGCATACATAGCACTGCCAAAAACCTGGCAAAATAGCTCACTCCTGATCGAGTGGCTCTATAGACGTATACCTGTCCAAAAACACCTATAAACCTGTAAACCTGTAAACCTGCTACCTACGAGCTATAGCTAGCTCAAACTATACCTGCAAATGCATACATAGCATGAAACTGCACCAAACTGTGCAACAATCTCTCTAGAATGCTCCACGCAATCGTACATGAGCACTACATGTGCCGCATAAGTTGTACTACAAAGACTGTGCAACATGTGAGCAAAAACGTTGGGAAACTTGCAAACACTACCTCATCGATCGGTAAACACATCAATCAAAAACACCCGCCAAGAGCTGAGTGCGCTCGAGGGAAAAACCCGCTCCAAAATGGGCAATCAAAGCTGTATGTATTGGTATGTGCCGTCGAAGCCAAAAACTGGAGAATCTCATAACATCGTGGAGAGTACGTTGGAGCCAAATCCTCCGGAATGGGCGTGGGAAGGAAAGCCGATGGCGAAGCTACGCCGGAGGAGAGCCTAAAAGCTCTTGCTAAGTCGAAACCGTAGAAAACATCGTCGATGCCGTCTTTTGCCGTCGGGCAGAAGTATGCTAGCCGAATAGCCGCCTGATCGGTGTCAAAATCGATGTCGGAATGGCTAATCACTGATGTCAAGCTGATGCAAAACGCCAAGAAGAACGCTATCAGTGTCGAAAATTGATGCCAATAGCCGATATGCTCGAAGCCATAGAAGAGGAATGCTGAGAAAATGGTCAAAATTGGTGTCGAGCTGCAAATCAATGTCGAAAACTGATGTCGAGGTCGCCTCCCATCGCCGAATGGGAGTCTCCTATGCCGAGGAGAGTGCCGAGAAAATTGGGCCGATGTCGGGTGATGCTTGGGCTTACTCGCCACCCGTGGCCAAACACACTATATCTGCTCTCTACAATCAAGAGAGCTCGCCAACTCTATCTTTCACAGCTCTCTCTCTCTCTCTCTCTCTCTCTCTCTCTCTCTCTCTCTCTCAAGCTCTCTCTGCTATGTGGCTTCCTTTCAAAGTCAATGTCGTCTCTATAACCTCTCTCTTTCCCAAGGTGTGTGAGAGCGGAGTCGGAGAGTCGGGGCTATCGGGGTCTCGAGGGCTCCCGTGGGAGCGAGCCCTTGCACACAAAAGTGTGTAGTAGTGTTGGATTAAATTTAAAAAAAAACTATCAGTAACCTGTCGAACTGACCAGTCTACAGACTCCTTGTCGCACGGCCCTCCTGCATTTCTCTGCTCCGAGTGCTGCTCAGTGCTGCCAAATAGTGATTGACTCTGTGTGTGTGTGTGTGTGTGTGTGTGTGTGTGTGTGTGAGAGAGAGAGAGAGAGAGAGAGAGAGAGAGAGAGAAAGCAACACACTGCCTACGCGAATTTGTTGCTCGGCCTTTGACTGGCTGCCTTCCCTGCCCGAATTTGATGCCTGGGCTCCAAGCTCAATTGTCTATTGCTCAATTCCCCTGCATAATGCGTGTGTGTGTGTGTGTGTGTGTGTGTGTGTGTGTGTTCGTTCAAACACCACCACTCTACTTGGTGCTTGCTCGGATGGTCCAAAGCCTTTGTCGACTGCAATGCTTGCTTGTGACCTCACAAAGTATGTGCAACTACACACACAAGTTAAGAATTGCTTCGATTCTTGCTCGTTGCTCACAACAATGCCCTGCTTGCTTTCCAATGTGCTACTCTGAACCAAGCTCCTTCTTGATTGTACTGCTCCCCAATGCTTTAATGCTCTGTAGAGCTCTGTTGCTCGATCTGCATGGTTTGCCCAGCGTTGCCCTTAAGCCTTGCTATGCACCATTGAATCCAATGCTTGCACAATTCCCATGCTCTTGAGTCAACTTCCCGAAGCCTTGGTTGCCGCTTCTATGCCAAGTCTCTTGCTTGGTTCTCAGAAGATCCAAATTCTGCTTTGTTTACCCCCAGAGCTGATAAGACTGCCTGTAGATCAATAGAGTGAGCTAGTGGGTATATGTTGAGAGAGTCTCTCACCTAGTTTCTTGTACATACTAGTAGTTTAGCTAGTAGGCCTCACTTATTGGCGCATCGCCTTTAGGTGGGAGGTTGTTGGGGTGAAGGAGAGTGCCTTTGCTTGCGGTCGGACGTTCGAATGGCAACAAAAGAGTAAGTAACAAGTTTATACATTGACAAGATGATGACTTGCTACTAATTTTGGCAAATGCATATGTAATCTTCAAGATGTTTGTGATAATAAATGCTAGAAAATAAATGCTACAATAAAAGAGCTAGCTCTCACCTAAAGCATTGTAACTCCCTTGAGTTCAAAAAAATGACTCTTCACAAAAGAGTATGTGTGTGATCTTTTATATATTATTCTAAAGCTAAAAGAATACCATACTACATAACAAGGATAAAATCTTTGGCTAGGGTATCAAAGTTCTTATAGATGTGTCCAACAAATGGTTGTTATGCCACATCTAATAAAGCTTGTAAATAATTAAACACGAGCATGGACAACAAGTGTGAGAAATGCATACATCATCAAGCTCATACATAATTACCCAAATGCTAACAAAGAAAGTATTACAATTTATGAAAAGTGTAAATGACTGGCTTAAAGACTCAAGTTGCTACTTAGTTGGCTGAAAGTTATACCTTTCAAGTAAGCCTATGACTTCCTCTTATGGGGTAGAGAAAGGACAATGAGTGTCCTTTCCCCATAAAAATTAGCAACCCATTGGCGGTCGATAGAGAACGGGAGCCATGGGGAGCTTTTTTTACGAGGGAAAGGACATTGAGTGTCCTTTCCTAGCCATCACACTCAAGGGGAGGAGGGCCAAGAGTGGAAGTCTACACGTCAACACTGAGAATTCTGCATGCTGAGTTGGTCGGTTCTCATTGCAGCAGGCCACACCTAATTCCAGCAGCAGCAGATGTGGCGATCATTGAATGGTTGCCTGCAAAATTCCACATGCAAAGTTGTAACAGTTTTGTAGGAGGAGGTCGAGTCTCGTTACGACTGCTGACATGTTCGACATGGGGCGATTGTGTGAGTACACGTGTACACATATGCATGCGTGCGTGATGCAGTGCGTGCGGGGAAGGGGAGAAGCACGAGATGGTGTGGGTGGAGCAACCGCTGAACCGTAAGTGAGGAGCTCCTTATTGTTATGTATACAAAGAATAAGGAAGTGTACACACGGTGGATGGATGGTCGGACACATGACGTCTTTGTCCGGCCCCAAACAAAGACGCAATGCCTTTACCCCAACAAACTCCCACTTAAAATCGATGCGCCAATAAGTGAGACCTACTAGCTAAATTACTAGTATGTACAAGGAACTAGGTGAGAGTCTCTACGTATGGATGTGTCAACACCAACGCTTGGATGGCTATGTCCCTGTCACCCCCATAGGCGGAACTATGTATCCTGACACCAAGTCATCAGCCTCTAACATGAGCATATCAAAAAACTCCATGTCTGTCATCTAAGTCTATGTCTCTAGGGAGCATACTTGCTCTACCTTTGCTTGCACAAACTCTGACAACAACTACTGTGTCTCACTACAGCACTACCGCTCTATCTCTGTCTCTACATAGTCTACTGGCACGTCCTGCACAACTAAATGCTTTGTCTTGGGAGCATGGTGGATCTCACCTATGAAAGAGACACGTCTCGTCTCTCGCTCAAAGCATTCCAGCAACAAAATTGAGACTATGTCATTTCGAACCTCAAACACATGCATATGATATACCAAGCCACTACGGGCTCCTCTGGCAATCACTAATGAACCGCAATGCATATGGAAAGACTCCTCTCTAAGAAGTGTCTGACAACCAAAATCTACTAATTTTCTCACTGAGATGAAGCTCTATCTCTGAGGAACATAGCACACATGCCGTAGCATGTATGACGCACCACTCGGCAAAGACAAACAAACATCTCCTACACCCTCTATGTCAAACACCGAACCATTGTTGGAATTAGGGTTGTAGAGAAACACACACAGCTTGGAGAAGATGAAGGAAGCTCAAGGCACACAATAGAGAGTGTATAACTTAGTGTGCAATGGAAAGATAGATAGCCCTAGAGTGATGGGCGTATATACAATGCACGGGGGAAAAAACCTCCTAAAGAGGGAAAAAATGACCCGGCGGTCCTAGTGTGTTCACACACATCACTACCACATGTATATGGTAACAAATCTCCCCTGGAGTGATGCGGTGAATGAGAACTGGCACATGAGTAAAGGGAAGTGCCATGCCCTGAGGACATGATCAGTCCACAAAGGGGAGTAAGCCCAAAGCTTTGCGGAAAACTTCAAGCTTCTCACGAGACAATGCCTTTGTGAAAAGATCTGCAAGGTTGTCCTGTGTTGGCACATAAGCCAAGCTGATCTCTCTTGCTGAGAGCCTCTCCCTGACATAGTGGTAATGCACCTCAATGTGCTTTGTGCGAGCATGAAAAACTGGGTTCCTCGCAACTGCCAATGTGCTCTGACTGTCAGTGTAGATAGTGTTGGCAATGTCTTGTCCAACACTGAAATCAGCCATAAGGCGTCTGAGCCATACACACTCAACTGTAGCTGTGAAGATTGCCCTGTACTCAGCCTCACAACTCGAAGTGGCCACAGTAGGTTGCTTCTTGCTCAACCATGATATACATGAACTGCCAAGCATGAAACAAAAACCACTTGTGGACACTCGCGTGTCAAAACAACCAGCCCAATTTGAGTCCGAAAAAGCATGTAAGTCTGGCGGCAATGATCCCCCCTTGGGATAAAACAAGCCAAGATGTAAAGTGCCACTAAGGTAGCGGAAAATCCTCTTGACAGCCTGCCAATGCTTAGACCCTGGGCTATGCATAAATCTGTTGACCTGTGAGACTGCGAACTGAATATCCGGCCTCATGTTGCATACATAAATGAGGCAGCCAACAGCAGTTTGGTAAAGAGTGACATTAGTAGGATCGCCAGCATCATGTAGACTCAACTTCAAACCTGTTTCCATGGGAGTGGCAATAGGTTTGCAATCCTCAAGTCCAAACTTACATAGCAATGTCTCTATGTAACTTTTCTGACACAAGGCAATACCACCATCACACTGCTTAAACTGTATACCCAAGTAATGATGCAACAACCCCAAATCTTTCATCTTGAAAGTAGCATTCAAATCAGCCTTAAATTCAACAATGTGTCTCTCATTTGGTCCAGTGATCACAAATCATCAACATAAAGAACCACAATGAGAAGTACATCACCCTCATGCTTTACATACAATGTGCTTTCTGTTGGACTGTTACGAAAGCCTTGTTTGACCAAATGAGTGTCAGCTTTCTCATACCAAGCACGAGGAGATTGCTTCAACCCATACAAAGCCTTGTTACATTTGCACACTTTGTCCTCTTGTCCTTTTATGACAAAACCGTGAGGCTGCGTTACATAAACTTCCTCAAATATGTCACCATTCAAGAAAGCAGTAACAATGTCTGATTGATGTACATCCCAACCAAAATGAGCTGCCACTGCACATAGAAAATGCACAGTAGTCATACGACAAGTGGGAGCAAAAGTCTCTTCATAATCTATGCCTTTTTGCTGTGCATAACCCTTTGCAACAAGTCGAGCCTTATGGCGATCAATCTCACCATCCGGCTTGCGTTTCAACTTGTAAACCCACTTCGTACCAATGGCCTTTTTGCCAGGAGGCAAATCACATAAAGTCCATGTGTCATTTTCTATGAGTGCATCATATTCTGATTGCATGGCAGCCATCCAATTTTCTGAATTCTGTGCTTCATCAAAAGACAGAGGCTCCTAAACATCATGTAAGCTAGACACAGCCAAAGCATAACAATCTGATGCATAAGATGCATGGCGAGAGCTTGAACGAGTATGACTAGACAAAGGTGCATCCAATTTACTGTCACACAAAGTGTGCACCAGCCATTTTGGCATACCTCTAGCCTGCTCATTTTCAGCCCTTTCCTCATCAAGTACATCATGTACATCTGCATCAATAATAGGCTGATCTAGAACATTTTCAAAAACCCCCATAGGCTGTACATTTGCCTCATTGGAACTTACATTCGTATTTCCACCACTGAAAAGAGGCAACAAAGTGTCATAAATGTCCTGTGAGCTTACATTACTGTCTCTAGTACATGACAGCAAGGGCTGAACAGAATCTTCCACAAACACTACATCCCGAGAAACCAGAATACGTTTTGTTTGCGGATGACACAACCTGTAACCTTTGCTTTCAGCACTATAACCAACAAAAATACATTTGACAGCCTTATCATCCAATTTTGTGCGCTGCACTTGTGGCACCAAAGCTTATGCCAAACAACCAAAAACACGCATGTGCTCAATAGAAGGCTTTCTATCATGCGATGCTTCATATGGAGTAATAGACTGAAAAGCTTTCGTAGGACACCTATTAAGTACATAAGTGGCACACATGATGGCCTCAAGCCAAAAAGAATGCGGCAAAGCTTGACTCTTGACCATACATTGTGCCATTTCCGTCAATGACCTGTTTTTCCTCTCAGCAACACCATTTGGCTGAGGTGTATAAGGCACTGTACATTGGTGTTTTATCCCACAACTAGCCAGAAATGCATTAAATTCATGAGACATATACTCCCCCCCTCGATCGGAACGGAGGGTGCCCATAGTACATTTTGACACATTTTCAGGCATAGCTAGAAATTGTTTGAAGCACATAAAAACTTTGGACTTTGCTTTAAGCGGAAATACCCATGCATGCTTGGAGTAATCATCAATGAAAGTCACAAAGTACATGTAATTGCCCAAGGACGGAGTTTGCATGGGCCCACAAACATCACTATGCACGAGCTGCAACCTACATGTGGCCCGAACTGAACCATCCTTTGGAAACTTAGAATGCTGCATCTTACCCATAATACAGCCTTCACAAACATGTTTGTGACAGGTGCTTCAAGAGGCGGCAAAGAAGCAACCATATCAGATTTCTGCAAACGCAGCAAACTGGCAAAATTTAGATGACAAAAACGTGCATGCCAAAGTTTTGCATCTGAAATAGCCCTTGAATCTGCAATAGCATTTGCAAAATTTTGTCCACACTTGTCATACAAAGTGAGCTTATACAACCCACGGCACAAAAGGCCAGATGCAACAATTTCATCACCAAAATTGAGATCATGGACTGTACATCTGTCATCCACAAATTTGACTACAAGTCCAAGTCTAGCACCACTGTCGAAATTAATGTGCTTTGTAGCACCACTGTTGAAATACCACACATGTGAATCTGCAACAACTGACAAGCATGCATCATGGACAACAGGATTGTAAGTGCACTCTGTACTAAAAGCCCATTCTGCATCAACATCAGCATTACAGTCTCCTTTTACAGAAGACTCAACAATGGCTGCATTTGTAGTGGACCCAACATTTGCAGTGGAACCACCCTCTTTCTTCTTAGCCTCTTTTGCCTTCAACTTAGGACACTGCTTGATCAAGTGATCATTAGCTTTAGAATAATGGCAAAGCATCTTCTTTTTGCCCTTATCACCAGAATTTCCAGACGAAGTGTTGCCAGTAGAAGCATTAGGAACATTATTTTTGCCACTCGCAACAGAAGCATAAGAAGTGGCTGCATTGCTGTTACCACCCTTTCTTTGAGAAGCAATAGAAGCCAATTCAACTGCACGCTGCCTAGTCCTGTTTTTTTGGAAAGTGACTCTTGCAACAACAATGTGCATAATGCATCAAACTTGACAACTTCAGGATTTCCTTGGGTCATAAGTCTCCAAGTACTAGCAAAAGTCTGGTAAGAATCTGGTAAGGCATCAAGAACAGTCTGCACAAGGGAACTGTCTGAAATGACTTCACCTGCAGAAATAAGTTGCTCATTGATATCCTTGACACTAGCAAGGAAAGTGTCCATATCATCTTCCTTATGCATAATCTTTGACTCCAGCTCTTTATGCAGCAAAGCAATTTTAGCCTCATTGCGACTTGCATAAAGACCAGCCAAAATATCCCAAGCCTGTTTTGCAGATTTTGCTGGATGGATGTGAGTAACAATGGTGCGCTTCATAGACAACGCAATAAATGCATGAGCCTGCGCATCCTTAACATCCCAACGAGCTTGTTCTGCCGTAGGCAAAACAACTCTAACAGCAGCAATCCTTGCAGCAAGACCTGCAACATCCTCAACATCGCCTACATCCTTAGAACCAGGACGTACATCAATGCCCTTCACAATGTTCCAGACGCCCTTTGACACAAGAACATGTTACATCATATAAGCCCACATAGGGTAGTTGTCCCCATCCAACCTGTCCTCAGCAGCAAACATCTTGAACACATCTGTGTTGTTGTTGTCAGCCATGGTAAATGCTGCACCTGATGTGAAAACTGCCCGAAAATAGGAGAAACGGAGCGGGAAAAACACGTCTATATAGCACAAACCGTAGAAGACTATAAGGCACATGTTATGCAGAAAACGGCACTGACAAAAATTCTGCACAAAATGACGAAATAGCCTGTGCAATATTGCCTGTAGTGGAAACGGAGGCCGAAATGAGCCCAAATCAAAAATCTGAGCAGACCATGCTCTACGAGCTCTCCCGAAATATCTGTCGACCTGCGAACACTCGCCAAAGCTCACTGAAATCGGAGAAAGTAAGCAGGCGTGTACTGGAGCAGCTGGCGACTAAGCCCGGGAGGACGCAACCTGCTTTGATACCAATTGTTGGAATTAGGATTGCAGAGAAACATACACAGCTTGGAGAAGATGAAGGAAGCTCAAGGCACACAATAGAGAGTGTATAACTTAGTGTGCAATGGAAAGATAGATAGCCCTAGAGTGGTGGGCGTATATACAATGCACGAGGGAAAAAACCTCCTAAAGAGGAAAAAAATGCCCCTACGGTCCTAGTGTGTTCACACACATCACTACCACATGTATATGGTAACAACCATCAGCCAAGTCCACACAACCAAGTCTTCCCATTAGAAAAAATGATGAACCACTCATGACATGGTGTGACGTGGAAAGCATCATCGCTATCTAGTAACCACTGTGGAGAAAGTGTGCTATCCGTAGACATATCTGCAAGATGTACACTCGAGGCAAGCATGACATCATCGTCACTAGCATAGACTGCAACTGTAATTGCCTCTCTAACATGTGTCAAAGCCGTATCTGCATCACGCATACATCTCCGCTTCTGTCTCATATGTCTGAAACAACGGCGCCTAATGTGTGACCACAATGCCAACATCGTACGTATCGGCAAGAACGAGACCGCCGTATCTCAACGTCACACATGTCTGCTACCATAAGTGAATGGAAAAATGGCAACAAAAGTGGGAGATCACTCGACCACTGAAGAATCATGAAAACCATGACCAATCGCATTAACATCTATGCTTGCATATTCATAAAATAACTCCACAATCTACTATCTGTAAGCATAAACTGGGACAAATAGCTCAATCAAGAGTAAAGCGCATAACCATATACGCAAGTAGAGAGCAAACTAGCTCAAAACGCATCCCATAAGAGAAACTGCTTGCAAAAATCAGCAAAAACCTATGAAATGTGTGACTGGCAAAGTCTGTAGCCACATAAGCATACACAATCCTCACTTTTGCGAGAGTGGGTACAAGAACACCAAACCGTGTCCAAGCTGACAAAACCTGTCAAAATGAGAGTGAACTCTCGATCACTATCAAAGTGGGGATATATTGATCATTGTACAAGATAACATAACACTACAAACTTTTATGGCAAGAAGACGGGAAAAAATGAACAGAGTTTCCTTTGCATATTGAGCCAAAACTCAACGCAAACCGCAAGCCAAAAAACTATAGATAATTGCCAGAGTAGGAGTAAACTCGACCACTAAACCATCAGAGAGTAAACTGTGAATATGTGCAAAACATGGCGAGAATCTTGGAAAAATCCGACAGAATTTTCCTTGAAAACTGAGCAAAAACTCAAAAATCTCACCAAATACACATGAAAATAGACACTCAGTGTCCCAATAGCAAAATCCACAAATGGAAAAAACTAGCAAAATAGCTCTCTCTTGACCGAGTGGCTCTATGGACTTATACCTGTCCAAAAAACACCTGCGAACCTGCTATCTACGAGCTATACCTAGCTCAAGTTGTATCCACATAATGCATACATAGCAAGAAACTGCACCAAACTGTGAAAAAAAATCTCTCTGGAGTGCTCCACACAATCGTACATGAGCACTACACGTGTTGCATAATCCACACTAAAAGATTGTACAACCTGTGAGCAAAACCATTGGAAAACTGGCACACACTACCTCATTGATCGGTAAACTCGTCGATCGAAAACAACGTCCAAGAGCTAAGCGCTCTCGAAGAAAAATCCACTCAGAAATGGTCTGTCATAGCCATATGTGTCGTTGTGTGTGGCCATCATAGCAAAAACTAAGGAAATGTCGAAGCTAAAACGCCGTGGAGAGTACGTCGAGCCAGGCCGCTCCGAATGGGGGCTAGAGGAGAGCCGATGCCAATCTCGCTCTATCGTTTCCTACTGTGTCGAGGTCGGGAAATCGTTGTCGATGTCGTCTTCTGTCGCCGAGCGGAAGTACGCTAGCCAAATAGCCGCTTGATCATTGTCAAAACCGATGCGTCGAGCTGTCAATGCTCAAAGCCGGTGTTGAGCCATCGATGCCGAGTCATAGAGGAAAATCGCCAAGAGTCGATGCCGTAAAGCGTGTCACCAAAGTCGAGCCACCAAATCAGTGTCAAAAACCGATGGCAAGGCTGCCTCCTGCTGTCGGGCGGGAGTCTCTGATGCCAAGGAGAACGTTGAAATCGAGCCGATGTTGAGTGATGCCCGGGCTTACTGGCCACCTGTGTTTGCACACGCCTATGAATGTGTGCGTGAGTGCACACCAAGAGCGCTCTCTCTCTACCTCTCACTCTCACTCTCACTCGCTCTCTCTCTCTCTCTCTCTCTCTCTCTCTCTCTCTCTCTCTTTCTCTCTCTCTCTCTCTCAACTCACACTTTCTCGGGCTGGTGGAGCAACCTCTGGAACTGTAAGTGAGGAGCTCCTTATTCTTATGTATACAAAGAATAAGGAAGTGTACACATGGTGGACGGACGATCGAACACCGAATGTCCAACACCAAGAAAAGGCGCAACGCCTTTACCCCAACAGACTGCATGGCTCATTACGTAGTAGAAAGTGTTGCTAATGGAGGGCTCAAATGGCGTGCCCTCTGACTCTGGACTCGATGGAGGAGTTATGGAGACACTTAATTCATAGCATGAAAAAACTAGCTTGAAGCCCAAGGCATCCACTAAGAAATATATAAGATAGCACTTATGAACAAGATAAGGGTATTTTATTGAATGTTCACTTATATAGTTTATTTTACAAAAGAGGTTTATTAGTTTTTGGGCTTTTGCTTACAAATTAATTTCAAATTTCTTAGGACTATGGAGAGAGTTAATGTCTCCTAGTTAGAATCCCCCCCCCCCCCTCCCCTCTTTGTTTGGAAGGTACCTTCATAATCAAGTAAGATATCTGATGGCTGACACTGAGGCTCCAAATGCATGATAAAAAACGTAACTAAATTACATGAGAGAGTCGCTCTGCTAAGATTAGTGCCTTGACAGGGTGCGGAGGATGAACAATGTGCTAATCCCTCAAAGGGATTCATTGTCCAATGCAAACATTGTACTCAAAGAAGGAGACTAGCCTCCCATCGGTATGCTTAGAGGGCCATTGCCACTTAGTAGGATCACATACCAATTGTGAAAAGAAATACGTAAAACCAAAATAAATATTGGGATCACATAGGGCCATTCACTTGAGATGCTATAACTTTAAAGGAAAGGGGAGAAAGGGAAAGGGGGGGGGGGGGGTGTGGTTTCTTTAAAGGGAAAATCACCAAAATACCCCTCTAATTTGTGGAAATTCCCAATATATCCCTCAAGTTTACCTTGTATCTATTTTCGTTGGATTCTTCAAGATTTTCTAACCTTTATTCTTGTTTGACAATTGAGATCGGTTTTTGAGTGCTTAGCATGTAATTTGTCGCAAATTACCTCTCAAAAAAAGGCAATTATGTCTAAAAATAATGAAGCAATTCATCTCCAAAGCCTACATAACCAAGTTTTAGCATCCTGTATGGTAGACAATCACTCTTCTTATGAAAAGCTACAAATTTTTTTGTTTTTGGAGAAATTTACTCTCACAACTAGGGCTATTTTGGGATTTTGGAAAATTTGAAGGGTATTTTGGGAATTTATGACAAATTATGGGGGTACTTTTGGAATTTTTGAAAGTTGAAGGGTATTTTGGGAATATTTGCAAATTAAAGGGGTATTTTGGTAATTTTCCCTTCTTTAAAAAATACACAAAGCAACCAACTATACATTTGGGAAAATTTGAAGGGCAAGAGGGTGCCTGTCAAAATTCAAGCCGGGATGGCTTTGACATTTTTGGGGTATTGGACAAATCTACACCATTTCTGTAGGGCACCGCCTACATTCTTCTTGCAAGCTCAAGAGCTCGCTAGGGTTTCCAAAAAACTTGATGTTGTGTCACTTGCGTGCTTGTGCATGGAATCTTGGTAGCCTACTATCAAACTTTTATGCTGTCAAAGCTTGTGCTGTGCTGTGCTGTCTAAGGGTCAAAGTGTTTGGATGAGGAGGTAAAGGGGAGGCCACCAAGAGAAGAAAATACACGCGGATAGTCGATGGGATTGTTGTAAGGGAGTTGAACAATTGCACCAGAAAAGTGCTGCCTTGATAACTTATAAGAGAGAAGCATTTAGAGAGGGAGAGAGAGAGTGTCTAATAGAGAAGCATTGAGAGAGAGAGAGAGAGAGAGAGAGAGAGAGACACACACAGAGAGACCTCTCTCGCGCAGAAAGAGCAGCAAAGAGCACCAACCTGAAGTGGGTACTTGTGTAATTTTGCTATGTACACAGACAGTTCCTGTGAAGGCTTTAAGCACGTGACTAGGAGCACGCTTCCTTGAGTACTACGCACATACACACACAGTGACACACCTTTAATTAGCGAGCCGGACACACAGAGGTCACACCCCCCCCCCCCCCCCCCCCCCACACACATACACTAACGCACACACACACATTGCCTCACGCAGGGTTGTGCTCGGCAATGTCTTCAAGCCTCTCTTATGGGACACACAGAGGCATTGAATGGATGCCCATATCACGACAGGGTATAGCCAAATGCAGGGAAGGTCATCGATACCAGATTGTGGCAATGACTTCAGGGGCAAAACCCACCTGGCAAAACAACATCAGATCTGTTGCCAGCGATGCAACTGGGGTGAACCACAAAGCTAACAACAGCAAAGTGATATTGGGCTCGCCTGCGGATATTAGGCTCCTTTCCCCACATCTTCACGTGACTGACGTGCGGAGGGAAAGGGAAATGCTTGTTGATGTGCTTGACCATGGCAGGCTTGTCGACAATGACCTTGTCTACCGACAAACTTTTGTTATTCGCTCCTACGAGGTTGGCTTTGACAAAATTGCCACGATCAGCACCATCACTAATCTCTTTCAGGTATGCTCTCTGGCTCAAGCTTTGGATCTTTGACATGAAATGTGCTCGATCAATGTGCTCGTGACTGTGGATTTTCTGCACTCAGCTGCATTGGCAGCTCCATTGGCAGCTTTTATTGTGAAAAATGTATATGTGAGACAATTCACAAGCTTTTTGACCTGAATTTGTTTTCTTGACATAATGTAGGAGACATCCTTGAACCATGTTGGAATGATGAACTTTGCGGGTGATGGAATGGGCACTACGCAAGCAATGATCCAGAACAGGCTTATATGGATTGTGACGAGAATGCACATTGAGATGATGCAATATCCTGCTTGGTAAGATGACTTGATCGGAATTATCTTCCGACAATTAGCGTTTATGTGTATGTGGTGAATGTGTGCGTATGTATATAATTATCTTCAGACAATTAGCTTTTATGTGTATGCGGTGAATGTGTGTGTATATATATGTATCCTTGTCTTGATTGGATAATGTGCGAGATGGAGTGAGACAATGTAGGTTGGCCAGGGTGCTTGATAATGCTGTTCTTCTTCAATACTAGCAGCTTCTTTCACTTGAAGCAGTTAGTGATTTGGTTTGGATGAAAGTGCAGGGGTGATGTGGTGCAAATAGACTCTTGGGTGAGGAGCTCTGGGAAGAACGGCATGCGAAGAGACTTCGTTGTGCGGGACTACTCAACTGGCTGCATACTTGGGCGTGCCACCAGGTGCATGCCTTTGTGGTCTGACAAAAAACTTGTTCAAGCTCCAAGCAGACATTAGGATTTGAGAATCTGTTCTTTTAGAAGTTGTCGTGCGGAGTCTGAATTTTAGAATCAAGCCTTTGTGATGTCTAATTCTTATTTGTTTAAAGTTGAGTACTTGTTCCATTTTTTAATCGAGTATGCTTCATTACTTTATTTTGCTCATGCCTTTTTCAAAAGCATTTTCAAGTTTTGTTTAGTAACAAATAGAAGTGATTTTGTTTTTCCTTTTTCTGTTTTCTTGTGTCCCTTGCTTTTCTACTTTTGTGAGTGCTTTAGCCTCTCCTATAGTTCGTAAGTTCAGACTTTTCTGACCTTATGAAGGTATATATATATATTGTTTTTGGCTTAATTTCACCAAGTCTGTCTGATCAATTGCTTAGTGTGCTCTCTAAGTTTGTTGCGTTGTGTATGCCACTACTTTAGTGCACCTTGATTGAAGGGGATTTAGATTCATTTGTGCTTTTTCTCTTTTCTTGCACAATGCTCCGTGTCACATGGATGATCTATGCTTCACCATAGCCATATTTTGTGCTTAAAGCCCATGCCTCTTCTTTGTAGGGCACTGTGGTATTTAAGCTACATTTAATGGTACGATGATAAGATTTTTACTGGTAATAACTGAAAAAAAGCTGAAGTGCAGGATATTCAATTCTTTCTACGACATGTAAAGCTTATTGCTGTATTAGGGATGGCTCCGCTTGTCCTTTCATCATGTTGTCAAGGATGGCTTTTATGTCTTCAATTCAGTCCATGATGCATTGTTGCTGCATGTGGATGCATCTCTAGCAAATGCCCTTCTTTTTGGATGCAATACAAAATAACGAAACCGGGTTCTTCACTTTATTTTTGGCAGCAATTGGGCGCTCATGAACCAAGACACAAGAAGGTTGTCAAAGATGCCAACGGAAGTAAGGGCAGAGATTAGTCCGTTTTTCTTGGAACGGTCCGTTATGGAGGACGAAGAGGATAAGGCAGTCAAGAGGATTCCTGTACTGGACGAGTCAGTGCCTTTCAGAGCTACTGGATTGGTGGTATGCAATTTCTAAGATTTTCGTCTTTTTCCTCAACAAAGTTTACTCATTTTTTTTTTCTGCCATCTGAATTGGCTGAAAGGAACTTGCCGTGTATCCGAAACAAGGAAATGCATGCATTCATAAATCATGTACGGCTCGTGTTTGAAACACCGAATTTGAGAGGTTTTGTAAAAAACTTCATGATAGATGTTAACACAATCATGTAACCGATTGTTTTAACTGATCTTCAAACTAGTTTCATTACATTGTAGTGCTGGTCAGGACTGGCCAAAGCCTCCCGACATCTTTGAAACAGGTTTCCAAACTTTGTGTTTTGAAACTCCATGGCTACTATGTTTGGCACAAACTTGCCTAGTTGCTAAGCTGTGATCATCAGCCCTCAATATGACCAATTTGCGCTTTGGGGGGGAAAGGACTTCCAAACGTGATAAGGTTCATATACAATTGCCTATATTTGCTGTGAGGCACTCGTCTTAATCCGCCTCTAGTGTAATAATGCCATCCAGACATAATAATGGAGATATTTGCATGTTGGGTCTGCGATTGGCAAACCTTCTTCTACCTTAATACTTTTGGTTTTACAATGACTCTGCTATTGGCAAATTTTTTGCCTACATAGAAATCTCTGGTCTCAGAACAATGCACTAAAAACAAATAATCCATGAACAAACCGGGGTTGTGTGAGGTGGCAAAAGATGAAAAAGTTGCAAGATTTGGTAAGAAAGTGGGCAGCTAAATGTGTGTATTTTATCCAAAGTACAGTACTCTGCGTTTTGATGCACGTTCTATTGATAAAAAACGTGGACCCTTTAAAAAACCGAGAAACGGGACTTTAATTAAAGGGGCCTTTAGAAAAGGCTCTGTATGTCACGTTACGTTTTAAGTGTACTTTAACCTTGACATGTTTCAATTTCAATCAGATCATGTGCAAAACTAGATCTTCAAGTGGATTATGTATACATTTGTGAGAAAATATATTTGATAGACAACCAACGTATTTATGTCACGTTAAGTTTTAAGTGTACTCCGCTCTTGACACATTTCAATTTTCATTCAGATTATGTGCAAAACTAGATCTTCAAGTGGATTATGTATACATTTGTAAGAAAACATATTCTACAAAAAACCAATGTATTTATTTTTATATGCAAAAAATGTATAGTACACGCATTATGTGCCTTGTGTTATACGTTCTGTCCTGTACAGTAGCTGCTATGAGTGGCCTACACTTGAAGTGCATAGGGTGTGCGTTCATTTTTGGGATTGTGTCAAGCATATTGTTTGCAATTAGGGATTATGTGTTTGCAAGTGAATTGGCTATGGTAGCTTGTAGTCTTTTTGATAAGTAGCTGAGGTATTGGTGTTTCAAAATGAAGGCCTGTAAGATTTGCATGTGTGTGGATTGTTGCAGCCAAAAGTTCTGGACTTGGATATGAACCAGCATGTGAACCATGTCAAGTACATTGATTGGGTTTTGGAGGTCAGTAACACTTCAGGTTTTAAAACTTAGTTTTCAAATTTCAGCCTCTTGGTGATGCCATGTCATGCATGTGGGAAGCCCAATTTTGTAATTGTGCTTGAAACAAGTCTTTTCCTAAAGACTTGGAAAACCTACACATGGAAAATTTTGGATGACTTTATTCGAAGGTGTAGGGAAAGGATCTGCAGTGTCCTTCCCCCGTAAAACGGGCGACCGCATGGTGACTGGCGGACGTTGGGAGCCACGGCCTCCACCGATGGCCATGCGGTCGCCCTGTTTACGGGGGAAGGACACCGCAGGTCCTTTCCCGGCCATCACAGTCGGGGGGAGTGGGGCCAGTAATTTAGAACGAGCGCATGCAGTGTTTCGTGGCCTGCAATGCTTCTGTGGTGTATTCTGGACGTCGAATGTCAGTATTGGTTGACATTCTGCATGCTGACATGTCAGTACCTCATGCGATTCCACATGCTGATGTGGCACCACCTCATGGCATTCCGTATGGTGACGTGGAGCTCGTTCATTGCATGCAGCTGAGGCACATTCCAAGTACTGAGGTGTCAGCAATCGGAGAGCTGCAGCCTAGATGGATGGTGTGGATGCACTGCCCCATGACCCCCGCCTTGCTCAATGACCTTTCCCTGTGTTCTGTGCGACCATCTGGCGCCGCACCTCATGTTGTTTCCAAAAAGGACTTTTGTGGATGTGTCGAGGCATCTACATATGAAATTGTATCTGAGCCTATATCCAGAGTAGCTAATGCTTTTTTTTTGGATGCATAAAGACTAAGGATCACAATGGCATCTCAAATTATTCCATAAAAAAAGGTATAATGTAACATTAGAGGTGCAACATGGTTGGGTATGACCCCTAACATTATTACTGAAAAGGTTCTAGACAGGCTTTCTTTTGAGCAATGCTCAGCGTAATCCCACCAACAAATTTACCTCCAAATTTTTAACCTTCTAAGGTAAGAAAACCTATAAAGCCTTTGAGAAATTTAGTGTTCAAATCGTCAAGGTCGTGGGGAGGGGGGCAGAGGATCTGCACTGTCAATCTGCAGCTCTTTATTTTGCAGAATGCGTATCTGTAGCCATGCGATGCACGCCACATCAGCTGGTGGAATTTTCCCAGCCTGCAGCCAATGACCGAGCTCCAACTCAGGAGGTGGAATCGCATGATGTGCTGATGCATCAGCGGCTGGAATCTGAGACTGTCTCGCCTGGAATCGCACTGTCTGCACTCTCCCAACTGCACCCTCGTCTGCTCTCAGTGCACTGATTAGGCTTCACTGCAGGCCCCCCTCTCTCACGACCATTGACGGCTGGGAATGGTCGTGCACTGACCATTCCCGTAATCAGGGCTCCCGGCCTCCGCCGGTCGCCCATGTTTAACGGGAATGGTCAGGGTCCGACCATTCCCTACACCGTCAAGGTCCAGGGTCGGGGGGCTGTAGATCTGGGCCCTCCATCAGCTGGACTTTACTTGACGGAATCCTTCCATGCATCCGTTGGATGCTTGCCAACTCAGCACGTAGAATGTCAGGGGCACACATGATCTGCAGGGCCACTTACAGCATGCCAATTCAGCAGCAAGAAAATCACCTCTTGCCGACACCTCAGCATGCAGAATCCCACACACCTGCTACTCTCTGGGGAGCTGTCAACTCAGCAGCCGGAAAAAAACAGTGTCAGTAGTGATTAAATTCTGAGCAGGCTCAGAGTACACTGTTGGCCACCCTCCCCTGCACCTTGACAGCCAGGAAAGGTCATTCCCCTGAGTGATCTTTCCTGTAATCTGTGCTCCCAAGCCGGCTCCCGGCCTCCGCCGATAGAGCTATTGAGATTTGATCTCTACACACCCCCACACACCAACGGGCCTCATTCGCCTTGTTCTAGGAGGCTTTTTACCAGGGAAAGGGATGTTCTTTAGAAGTATTCGGAAAGCCTTACTGTAGCTGAGCTATCATAGTCACCTATAAATTCTCCCCAGGTATTGGAACTCTATTATTGGCATTGCTACTGTTTTCTTGAAGTTGTTTGGGGCAATCTTGCAGAAGACATTTTAATGAAACTATTATCCTCAGTTTGCATGCAAAATGTTTATATCAAATAGCTTATGCTTGGATTAAGATGTTCTAGCCTTGGGCTTATCAACTTTTCCACATTTTGGAGGTATGAGGCAGCAAAGGTCTTTTTGTATGTTTAATAAAGTATGCAATTCTTGTATAATATTTGAAGAAACTTTTTGGGAAGTGTATGTGGTTGCGTTTTCACTAAACATGCTTTATCTCACAAGGTTAGAATTTGAACATGCCAAGGAAAATTTTTAATTGATATGGGTGGTTGTTTGGCTCATGTGCAGTGTGTTCCCCAATTGTTGCTCATGTCTCGTGAGTTGAGAAGGGTGACATTGGAGTACAAGCGAGAGTGCGGTGAATCCGACGTTGTGGAGTCTCTAGCACAATCTGACAATGCCATTGAATTGGATGACTTGTTGTCAAAAATGACAATGGACTCCCTTGAATTCACACATTCCTTGCGCCTCTGTAATTCTGGCGTTGAGGTTTTGCGTGCTTGCACACAATGGACTCGTAAAGCTCACAATCATCATCACAATTAAAATTTTCCTGTTACCATATTTATCCCTTTTGGGAGCAAGTATAGAAAAGAGCTATGAGTAGTGAATTTGATGGGGTGTTTATATTATTGTTTGTATCTCGTACAAAACTAACCCAAGCCCATATTGATGCAAAATTTATTTATGTGGTTGATACTTTTATCAAATATAATAAAGCACCTAAAGTTGTAGCATTTTTTTGACTTTGTTGTGAAATGTATCTCATTTCTCCCTTATGTCTACGTACGGAGCATGCGGCGTAGTTGTAGGATTTGCCTAATTACAATATCAATTGCATTGTTACTTTCTTCAAAGGGCCTCATTGTATATCATTGTAAACCTTGAAGATATATTGTAACTAGCCCATGCTATAAAAAATAAGGGGCCTTGCTTAGATGATAAACCTACACATTTTTCCTTTATGGAATCGATATCAATTTTCAATAGTGACTGGTTTTTAGGAGATGCAGACAAAATGGGCATTGTCGTGAAAGCTAGCAAGGATACCGATGCTCAAAGAAAAGAGAGAAGCTACTTAATGAGCTCAAAGCAACTGAGAAAGCAGAGTCATTAGCCTCCAAACGGTCATTATTTGCTATCTAAAATGCTTTCTTAGTTGCAGAAACAAAGAATTGGCATGATTTCATGTGCCAATATTGTGTCAATCAAGCTACCAGACATACAATGAATGCTCGGTTTTTGCGAACAATCCTCTTGCTATAGTCTGAGAATGTGTTCAATGTTGAGACACTATGGCTCTAATGTTCAATATTTCTAACTTGCGACGATATAGACAAAGGGCTAGGATTTTTTTAGTTTTGGGGTGCTTATTTATTTGAAAAATCATGCCATTATCCCTTAAATGGGGGGAGTGTTGGGGAAAAAGATGTCTTAGCTGCAGCTTGAGTATCACTATGCCAATTAGCAACAAGAGGGAATGGCAAAATTTTGCTTCAAGTATGATAAGAATAGTGTAGAAATGCTAAAAAAAGCTCAAAATTTCAACGTTTCCTCTTTGAAGATGCTAATTCAAAATTAAAATGGCTTGCCTTTTCCATTAAGAAAGAAAAAAAATATAAAGGAAAAGTTGTAAACTTAAATTCAAAGCAAATAACCTCTCTCTCTCTCTCTCTCTCTCTCTCTCTCTCTCTCTCTCTCTCTCTCTCTCTCTCGTGCGCGCGCACACACACACACACACACCACACACAAGGAAAAGACAACTCATGAATAAATGAAAGAGAAGTAATTTTCTAAAAAAATTAATCTAAAAAGAAATCGAATAAGATCTTAGAAATGTCAATTTCTTTTGAAAAGATAATTTACTCTTATGTAACCATCTAAACCGAAGCATTAAATTGAACCAACAAAGATATCATAGCATTCTGGCGGTCTCGAGATTCTTAACCCTAGCATTCATGCGTAAGCCCAGTCCACCAAGCTTGTGGTTGCGCTGGCAAAACAGGACCAGGCTTAGGGTATTATGGTTGAGGCGATGATGGATAACTCCAAGGTATGCTCGGAAGGTGGTCAATGGAAAGGGCTTGAAGTGGACGACAAGCTGCTCCCCCCTCGTTGGGCCGTCCTTAAACTTGGGGGTTTGAAGGGTGAACCCGTGCAAAAATGCAACAAGGCAATAGAGTCCTTGGAATGGGGAGAGTTGTTTAGGTTCTTTCATAATTCGATAACTCACTGGTCCCCTCGGCTCTCCAAGCTTGGAAGCATCTTGCTGACCCTTTTTGGAGAGAAGTGGCTAGGAAAATTAATAACAAAGGTATATCAAACGTCTTGGTGAACTCTGGGATTACAATAGTTGTAATTGGAAAGGAACGAACCAGCTGGATCTCCAGTATAACCTGAATAGGACATAAAGGTTATTGATCAACAGAGCTCTAGAACAAGTTAATAAATTGTGTCTACCGGACTATGAATCCAAGTTTGAGTGGAAATCTTGGCAGTGGCCCAAGAACAGACACTTTCTTAAACCTCAAACCAAGGAAGTGTATTGTATGCTTATGTATTTGAAGGTTTGGTTCTCTCCACTTAATAAGCAGTGGTCAAAGTAAGATGGGAGTTAGTTGTGAAGAATATATGGTGCCCACTATGACCGCATAAGATGAAGGTATTTGTGTGGAAGGTTCTATGGGGAGCCATGCCGACTGGGGTGAAGGTGTTCACTAGGGGAATTGGTCCGAATAGATGTCCACAATGCAGATCAGCTAGCAAAGACCTAAACTCACCTTTTCAAGGAGTGCTCGACGACTTGTGGCCTAGCATGAAAAATTTGCAAATGGGTCCAAAAAACTTGGAAAATAGGATTCTTCAAGAATGACCTTTTCTTGGGAGGGAAGCTGGTTAAGAGTCAAGCGCTACTCATCATCACAAAAATTGTGAAGTTTTGCTATTTCCGTCATGTTTGGAAGGCAAGGAACAATCGGATATTCAAGAGAACATTGGAAACAACTAAGATTATACAAGAAAGTAAGGAGGCGATCATCACCATTCAGGAAACATGTAAACTTAGATGAATGGAAGAAGGTTGTAGGCGCTGTTATGAGTAACACTCTTGGGTGAACATTTGAGTTCATCCCTTGCCATGGGGTGGCTCCCCTATTGGCCCATGTAATGATAACCCTGGGAAGTTGTCATGACTTGACACAGGCATGAAAAGTACTTGTAATTTTTTGCTATTCTAATATAATCTACTCACAATTGTGATTTTTGCCAAAAAAAGAAGAAGATATCATAGCATTCTATCATGCTTCTTTTGGGAGAACCAAGAGGAAACACTCAAAATGATATAAAAGGGATCATTATCTTGAGTTGAGACAACACTCCAAATAAAAGACTCATCATCATTTGGGGGCTTAGACAAAAAAATTTCAATCTCCCACATAGTCCTTTATTTGGAAGGACAAAAAGCATACAAAAATATCAAGGCTCCGGTCAACCCATTCAACCCCTTGGCCTCAACATTGTTGCTTGTTCTCAATCCTTAGTAAAGGTCATGCATCAACATTGGTCGACTGAGCTAATCATGTTCATACCAATATTGAGGGAGCAACCTCCTTCTATCTTGAAAAACTCCCTTGTATCTCAAACTATGGTATCTCTCTCGTTGTTCTTCACACTAATTCCCTTTCTTACTCACTAACTATCTACATTCACAAGAAGTTTTGGACAAATTCTCACAATAATTCCCACATTATGACTTAACATCATGAACTTCCGTGAGGGAGGCACGTCATACCTAGCTAGGTACGATTGGGGGTAGGGGATTGCCGGCCCGGTGGGGGGGCCGGTGGTCTTCTGCCCCCAATCGTACCTAGCTAGGTATGCGGTGCCTCCCGAGCAGAAGCTCATGATGTTATGCTTTGTATGAAAAACACTGAAAAAGTTTCCCTTTTCATACATGATAAAATTTCTAAATCTTCTTGTGGTTCTAGTATGTTTGCTTTCTCTTGTTATGTATTCCATGGTCATTCTTTTCAAGCATCTGTGTGCGTGCGTGTGTGTGTGCGCGCGCACACACACACACACACACACACACACACACACACACACACACACACACACACACACACGTTGAGAGAGGTGTGTGTAGTAGGAATAGTAGTAGAATGCATATGCATGTGTGTGTGTGTGGTTGGTTGTGGAAGATAGAGGAGAAGAATTAAGGATTGGCTCTTGTATGGCTTCTCTATTTGAGCTTTTACTCTTCCATTAGAGCCTCTTCTTCTATCATCAAAACTAAAGACCTATGTCACTTTTGTGAAATACCTCCATGCCCTAAACCAGGTAGCCCCCTTCCTTAGATTGAGAATTTGAGGAGGTTTTTGACCTTGTGTGGTTCAACAATGTTATGATTGCACAACCTATTTGGTGCTTAGAGAAGAGATTAATTTATTACTTTGCTTATTAATTTAGAGTTTAATTAGGTTGGATTAGTGGAAATGGAAAACTATAATTGATGAAAAGCGATGGAATTTTCCCTCTTTAGAGATTGAACACTGACACAATAATTTTGCACTAATGATTTTTTGTTTTTTCACTAACTTGACTAATTTGCATACTTAGATTCAATTTGAGCATTATGTACTTGTTATTCCATACTAACGGATTAACGGTTCACTGATCTTTGTTGTCTAATGCAAGCTTAGGTACTTGAATTGAACACACACACACACACACACACACACACACACACACACACACACACACACACACACACACACACACACACACACACACACACACACAATAGTGTATGTCATCATGTAATCTTGGGGAATTCTGTGCCGTAGGGAAAGAAGTTTGTGCACAATAAATGGTTGATTTTGATCTTTTTCCGAAAAATTATACATAGAGATTATTTTCGCTAGATTCAAATTTACAATGTTATGCTGCCAACCGCTCGTAACTCACCCTTACTTAAGAACTTTCACCTTCAATATTCACTCCCAAATTCTCTTACACCTGATAGATTTTCTATTGATTCTCTATCCCCCTTGTTCTCTTAGCATTCACTCCACCTTTTATTCATTTTCCCACTCACATTCAATCCCCCCCCGTCTCGATCGCTACGTGATGCGGTTGAAGTGGAAGGTGGGGGCTTCAAGTATCGGGATATAGGATCTTAAAGTGTACACTACTTTGCACCTATGCTTCCATTATGAGCGTTGGATGTGTAAGAGTGGAAAGTGGATACCCTACAATCTAGTGTTGCTAATTTTGTGACATTTGACATGCCCATTACTTTGTCAAATGGTGTTTCTGAGATTGTGCAAGTGGTCACTTGTGCAAGTCAGTGACCACCGGACTCTCTCCAACATACGAGAACACTTAATTATCTTGGGCTACAAAGATATCAAAGATGCCTACTTCGTCTCAATCGGCAAAAGGTCTGTTCAATGTTTGTGTTGTCCACATGTGTCCCAATGTTAGTATTATAAAAAGATTTTTTGTTGTTTCAGATTGGTAGGCGGATGAAGGCAGCCATGAAAGTGCAAGAGGATTGGAGGGTTGGCAGCGCACTGTCTTTAAGTTGATGTGATAGATCAATGTAACCGGTTCTAATGCGACATTGTAAAGCATTTTGTTTAATGGAAATACAATTTTTTTTTCTGTCGTTATAGTATCACCGTCATTGATTAAGTTTTTTAAATTTTGTTTGGGTGTTTGTGTGGGCACCCATGTGTGTTTGTGTGTATCTCAAAGAGCTTTGGGTTGGTATCTTTTTTGTTGGGGGGGGGAATATATAAAGGAGAGGGTCTTCTTATTTGTCTATCAACACTAGAGAGAGAGACAGAGAGAAAGAGACATAGACATAGACATAGACATAGAGAGAGAGAGAGAGAGAGAGAGAGAGAGAGAGAGAGAGAGAGAGATCCATGGCAGCACATGCTAGCATATCGTCCTCCTACGCAGTTGTAGCATCAGAAGAGCCACACACCCCCCTTTCGCGGTTACTTCTTTTCCTAGAGGACACTCAATATGTTGGCTGTCTGCAATGATCTTCACGACTTCTTCGCTCCCACAATCGATTTACAAAAAACCATGCAACTCCACAATGACACTTTTCACCACATCATAGAGTATATGCATGTGCATATACTCAAGTATGCTATGAAGTTTGGAGACAAGGCCATGCTGTGGTTGCCATGTGATCTGCTTTGCTACATCCATAAGGGGGACATTGCATTTTCAAAGAGACTAGCCCACTTTGAGGCGATTGCAAAAGAGACGAACCACTTCCGCCAAGTTACAAAGGAAGTTGTAGACTCCTTTAAGAAGCACAAAATTGGGCAATATTTCTTGTACAAAATTTCCACTCTCTACTTGTCAATGAGGAGCCCTCCTTGGAGGAGATGGAGATCCCACATTTGGCAGTGGGTGGGGTGCTACAGGATCATAAAGCCCTGGGGGTTGACAGTGCGCAAGCCATAGCTGCCTGTGTGCTTACATCCATTCTACCCAATGGTGAAGAACATCATAGAGAGGTTACAAAGCGCCTCCTATCAAAAGATAGTTAAGCCTGATGTACAAGCTTTTTAAATGAAAATCATCTCTCTTGTCCATGATCTTTTGCAAAGTTTCGGTTACTGTTTTGATCATGTTCAATGCCAAGCAATTTGTAAAAAATTATCTTTAGTGACCTGTATTAACTATTTGAATGTTATTTTTGTACATTGATAAAAAAATGTCTTGCGATTGGCATGAAAATTTCTAATAGGTACTTCGCGTGGTGTGCATGCATATGCTAGATGATGGCTAATTGGACCAAATTAGCTCTCTCCACAAGGTAGCAAGAAAAGGCCCTGCAAGACTTGTTGGGAGAAGAGGGGGAGATCGACCGCTTATAATATTCAACACAAGCTTTCAAGCCATCACCATCAAACTGTCCACCTCTTCTTCCAATTTCCAAGCACACACACTCACCTAGACTATCACACACACACACACACACACACACACACACACACACACACACACACACACACAGAGTAAACATAGAATTGACATAGACAAGCTTGTAAGGGGATGTAAGAGATGTGTAAGCGATGTAGACTAGATTAGAGAGTACACAACAAATTAACCATAGCTTAAGAGAGTAGAGAAGAGAATCTGCAAGAGAAAGGCCTAAATCTAGCTCCAAACTCCACGGCACCACTCTTATGGAGTTGGTATTTAATATATTACTTTGAGTTTAAGGTGCCAAAAATTGAGGCCCTTCTTTTACAACCACTTTACTTTTGCAAATGAGTGAAGCTCATTAGTTCTTGCATGACCCATAAGGGGAGTTCCCCCTACAACTATTTACAGAGCCATAATGGCTTATTGAAATGATGTTCTAAGATACTGTGCAAATATAAAGTGGCCAAGAGTAGTTGCCGTTGCCTCTTCATCAACTCCCCGCATTCCACTCTACAAAATCATCATCAACTCAATTAGTAAAATAAATAGACAGTACATAATTAACCATTACGCCCAGCTATCCCAATTGCAGCTAACCACTACAACAGGAGGGTGCCCAGTCTCGTAACATCCCTCCTACCAGGGATAGCAACTATCCTCAGTTGCTCAATAGAGAAATCAACTGGACCGTGAGTGATGGAAAGTATGGAGAAGGTCGGGAAAGTTGCGAAAAAACTTTTCAGGCATCCATTTGGCATCCTCTCTAGGGTGGCCTTTGAAAGTCAAAAGGTAACGGTTATAAACCATTCCAGTGCGTGTAGTGGTGGTCTCATGGTCAACTATTTTGTCAGGGATGAGTTGCTCTTCTTGGTCTACAAGTGAAGATGGGTCTTCATAAATGTGGTGTGTAGGTAGGGGTCCTCGGAATGGGCGTAAAAGACTAATGTGAAATGCATTGTGAATGTGCCAATGTGCAGGTAATTCTAAACGAAAAGAAACATCATTAATGACAGCTGAAATTTTGAAGGATCCATAAAAACGAGGAGCAAGCTTAACAAAGACATTAGTATCAACACTTTTGATCCTTCGTTTTTCGATGCGAAGTAAAACATGATCACCTTCTTTGAATTGGTGTGCCTTGCGGTGCTTGTTAGCATGCTTGGTGTAAAGTTCTTGTGAGTGTTTAATGGCAGAATGCACACTTGCATAAATATCATGAAAGTCAGTAGTGAAATCATCAGCGGTAGGCACAACATTAGAAAGACGTGAAGCAGGAGTAGGAAGTGAGTGACCATATACAATTTCAAAGGGGGATTTACCCGTGGCAGTGTGAGTGGTGTTGTTGTATGCAAATTGCAAAATATGTAGGTAGTCATCCCATTTCTTAGGTTGAGAGGAAACATAAGCCTTCAACAAGTCAATAATAGTGCGGTTGGTGACTTCGGTTTGACCATTAAATTCAGGATAAAATGTAGAAGTGAAGTCGAGTGTAGTGCCAAGATTTTCAACTACAGTAGTCCAAAAAGCACTACAAAATTTTGAGTCTCGATCAGAAATAATCACTTTAGGCAAACCATGATATGGAAAAACAGTCTTCAGAAACAAAAGTGCAGCTTGATGTGCTGTGAGTGTTTTCTTACATGGAACAAAGTACGCTTGTTTAGAGAAACGATCAATAATAGTCCATATCATGTCATGTTTGTGTGTTGTGAGTGGGAAACCAGTAACAAAATCCATGGAAATATGTTCCCAAGGTCTTTCAGGAATGGGGAGAGGGTGTAAAAGTCCCAATTTCTTACCTGTAGCTGCTTTGATTTTTTGACAAATCAAACAAGTTGACACATACTGTTTAACATCCATTCTCATAGCAGGCCAATAGAAATCACGACATAAATTTTGAAAAGTGGCAGCAAATCCTCTATGTCCAGCATAAGGTGGTTTGTGCAATTCTTCAATAATTAATGTACGAAAAGGTTTAGTCACACACAATTTTTGTTTGAAATAAAGGAAGTTTTCTTGAATAGTGTATTCGAGAAATGTGTGTACAGAATTATCAAGCATGTGCAACCATGTCGTTTTGAAGTCATCATCATGTGCATAAGTGTCAGGCATAGAGTCAAATGAAGTTCCCGTAATAGTTGATAGATGATTAAGTGAGGGTCGTCTACTCAAAGCATCAGCTACAACGTTTTCTTTACCAGGTTGGTATTGAATGTTGGGCTGGAAACTTTGAATAAAAGCGGCCCACTTAATATGTCTATCATCTATTAAGGGATGAGAAAGTAAATATTTGATACTTTGTTGATCAGTTTTAATGATCAAGTCAGTACCCATTACATAGTGTTTCCAAATTTTCAATGCATGTACCATAGCAGTCAACTCTTTATCATAAGTACTGAACTTTGTTTCAGATGGTTTGAATTTACGACGTTCGAAAGCAATGGGATGGTTATCTTGCATAAGGACTGCACCGATACCTTTCCCACTAGCATCAGTGACTACCACAAAGAATGGTCTTTCAAAATCAGGCAATTGCAATACAGGTGCATTAGTCAAAGCATGTTTAAGTGCATTAAATGAGCTTTCTTGCAAATCAGTCCATTCATAAGGCGTGTTTTTCTTCAACAAAAGAGTCAAATAATGTGCTTTGTAAGCAAAATTACGAACAAATTTCCTGTAATAGCTACAAAGACCAATAAAAGATCATAGCTCATGCAAGTTTTTGGGTCTAGGCCAGGATTGAATGGCTTCAATTTTCTTTGGATCGACATGTATTCCCTTACCCGATACAATATGTCCCAAATATTCAATTTCAGATTGGAAAAATGAACTCTTTTCAGGATTCAAATACAAGTGATTTTGTGCAAGTAGATCAAATACACGTGTTAAATGTTGCTTATGCTCTTCTTCAGATTGACTGAATACCAAAATGTCATCAAAAAATACAATCACAAAATCTTGATGGTCAATGAAAATGCGATTCATCATGCGTGTGAATGTAGCTGGTGCATTTGTCAAACCAAATGGCATGACGAGAAATTCATAGTGCCCAGTTTGTGTTCTGAAAGCAGTTTTGTAGGTATCATGTTCAAACATTTTGACTTGGTGATACCCTGATTTAAGATCAATTTTACTATGTGCCCCTTTCAGTTTTTCTAGTAGATCATCCACTCTAGGAATAGAAAATCTATTCTTAATGGTGATCTTGTTTAAAGCCCTGTAGTCGATACACATATGAAAGGTTCCATTTTTCTTCTTGACAAGAAGTACTGGAGCTCCGTATGGTGAACTACTAGGTCGGATTAGGCCTCGGTCAAGTAAATCAGTGATTTGAGTTTGTATTTCCCTGTGTGCGGTAGGATTTATACGATAAGGTGCTCTACAACGAGGTTCACTACCTGGTATGATGTCAATTTTGTGGTCTTCGGGACGTGATGGTGGAATTCCAGGTGGTAGATCATGCATGAAACAATCTTTAAATTGTGAGAGAAATTCATCGTGTGTGGAATTACGTGAAGTTTCAGTTTCAACAGAAATTTGATTTACCAATACTAGATATGTTTTCCCCTGTTTTCGAATTGCTCGTTTGGCTTGAGTGTGAGAGAGGAGTGGAAATTTTTGTTGTGCCAGTGTTGCGTGGATGGAGAAATTTTTATTATTATGAGTGAGAGACATTGTACGTGTTTTATAATTAATCAACGGGTCAAATTCGTGACGAAATGGCATTCCCAAAATCATATCAAGACCATGCAATGGTGCTACCAAAAATGTACGTGCTTGTGTGAATTTACCAATGCAAACTTCAACACTGACTTGAGTTTTACAATTAAAACGTTGATTATTAAAAATAGTTTTGACCTTGTGAGGTGATGAAATTTCAGAGAGTGATAGTTGCTGTGCCAATCGTGTGGAAATGAAATCATGGCTACTACCATCATCTAGCAAAATGGTGACATTTTCACCCTTAACAGTGCCTTGCACTTTAAACAAAGTGTGAGGAGATATAGGAATACCTCAGGATGGGTTGTCATCGTTATCATAATCAGGATCATATCCCTCACCGTAGTTAACTTCCACTTCATTGTCGTCAGGTATAGCATCTTCGATGAGGTTAAGAGTAGCTCCGTTGGGGCGGTTGTTGTTGAAGGTTTTTTGACTTGAATTTCTGTTGACTCCATTTGAATGGCCATTGGATTGACCATTGCCCTTAGCATGACCATTTGGGCACTTATCTGCATAGTGACCATACTGAAAGCATTTAAAACACTTCACCTTTTTGTTACCATTAGAAGTTGGAGGAAAACGTTGATTGAAAGAATTTTGGTTGCCTCGTTGCTGGGTGTTGTTGTTGCTCGTATGAGGTTGAGCAGTGGTAGGAGGATTGTCAAATCTTCATCTTTTGAAAAAAGTACGGCTTTGGTGTTTACTTTTGTCAAAGTTAGGAGAAAAAGGAGGTCTCTTGTTGCGGTTAGTGTTAGCAGGTTGATCAGTGTGAGAGGAATGTCCACCTTTCTTCTTTTCTGCGTTGAGAGCCAAGTTAATGGCCTTTGACAGAGAATCTGGTTCGAACATATCTACCTCAGCACTAATTTGTAGTGCCAAGCCTGATATGTACTTTCGCTTCAATTTCCTGTGACTGACATGTTCAATAGCTTGCAATTGAATTAGACAATTCCAAAAACGGTCAGTGTAACCTTGTACATCTTCATTTCTACCCTGTCGAATTAAATCCCATTGACGTCGTGCTTTAGCTTTGTACTGTGTGGGCAAAAATTGGGGCAAAAACACTTTTTTAAATGCATTCCATGTGCGTGGTCTTCTTCCATGTTGTTTGGTGGCGTTCCACCACAATGCAGCGCTGCTAGTGAGATGATTGGATGCACACTTTACCATTTCACGCTTGGGAAAGTCTTCATCATGAAAATAGTCATTTAGTTGACTAACCCATGCTAGAACCGTGCTAGCATCTTTAGTACCATCAAAATCTTTGAAAGTGAAGGTTTTTTTGCTAATTTTGTTTTTCTTGGGTGGCGGTGCAGATTCGGTGCGTGCAGAATGCAATAATTTATCTTCAAGTTCTTGCCTTCGCATGCGTTCATATGTGAGTGGCTGCTGCAAATTTTGAAGCTGCTCTGCAATCGTGGGTGCATGAGGAAGATGTGCCATGATGACGTGCTTTTTTTTATAAATAAATAATTAAATGGTAATGCTTAAAAAGGCTATTTGGTGATATTCACAGATGCAATATGCGGAATAAAATAAAATAAATAACAGAAATGTAATGTACTAAGCTGAAAAAGAGCGGTGGTGTCCAGTCCAGAATGGCGATGCGCTAGGAAATTGCCAGAGAATAGACAGTCCGACGGTGCGTCACCGAGCCAGTTGAATTTGTAGCATCCGGTCTCCCTTACCCCCAAAATAATAATACACTGACAATTTTACGTTATGGTCACTTCCTGATTTGTGCCCTGTGCCGTGGCGGATGGTCGTTTATTACACCCGGCCGTTGATCGCCTCCTGTCTCGAACTTGAGATGCGAGTGATTCAATTTGGCTCTTGGCTCTGGTCAAATCGCCAACTTTGACTGTGGAATGGCCGAGTAATGATGATGTATGGGTGCCCTTCAAGAATGTCAGGATTTTTTTAATAAATTTTTTAACTTAAAAACTTAGGGGCTTTTGGCGGTGGCTGGCCGAGTAGAACAATGGATGGCCAAATTAGAAAGGGAATTGCTTTGAGGATTTTGAGCAAGCCTTGGAGAGTATTTTTAATGTTGTGGGCGGCCGGCCAAAAGTCACTTGGCTTGGAGGCTTTTATGCCACACTTTTTGACTAAAGTGTGTACAACACTTGCATGTGGCGTGCAGTCAGGCTACCGACAGCGCGCTGGACTGCAGGGCTTGCTACGGCTTATGGCGAGCTTCTCGGCCCGCGAGCAAGAAGGGACAGTTGTACACGCCCCCTGGGCGACCAGTTTGAGGCCAGGTCTGGCTGTTTTCACGCAACTCGTCAGAGAAGGTTTTTTGGTTGTTGGAGTTGATTCCCATAGAGACTCGACAATGATATTGAGAACCAATGAATTGTTGGTTTTTTTTTTTTTTTGGAGCTAGACTTGCTCCCTTCTTGGCCCGCGTCTTCTTTGTTTACCCCAACCTTCGATTTCCTGTGACAAGTTTTTCTTTCCTTCTCTCTCCTTCAATCCGTCTCTCTTTCTTCCTTAACTAAATTTTCCGACGTCGTCCATATGACAATGTAATTGCTCGAGTACACTAGCTTTTCGAAATCAAGAATTTCCCGACTCTCGAAGGTTGTGCTTTCTTCTTGCCTTCACAGTCCACAAGGATTAAGCATTAGAATTGAAAGTGAATTCTCGACATACCGTCTTTTGACCATCATGAAGCCGAGATTGAAAATCAGTTGCCGATTAGCCACCAATTAACAATCGAGTTTTTCTTCTGCGAACTCGATCAATTATACTTCGAATTTCCACGAACCCTTGAATCCTTGAATTGCAAAGTCGATGAATTGCAATTGGGGTTTTGTCGATTAGAGAAAACTCCTTCTTAAAACTGAAATCTGGTGCCGATTAATCCTCGAACCTACTGGTCTGATACCACTGTTGGGAGAAGAGGGGGAGATCGACCGCTTATAATATTCAACACAAGCTTTCAAGCCATCACCATCAAACTGTCCACCTCTTCTTCCAATTTCCAAGCACACACACTCACCTAGACTATCACACACACACACACACACACACACACACACACACACACACAATAAACATAGAATTGACATAGACAAGCTTGTAAGGGGATGTAAGAGATGTGTAAGAGATGTAGACTAGATTAGAGAGTACACAACAAATTAACCATAGCTTAAGAGAGTAGAGAAGAGAATCTGCAAGAGAAAGGCCTAAATCTAGCTCCAAACTCCACGGCACCACTCTTGTGGAGTTGGTATTTAATATATTACTTTGAGTTTAAGGTGCCAAAAATTGAGGCCCCTCTTTTACAACCACTTTACTTTTGCAAATGAGTGAAGCTCATTAGTTCTTGCATGACCCATAAGGGGAGTTCCCACTACAACTATTTACAGAGCCATAGTGGCTTATTGAAATGATGTTCTAAGATACTGTGCAAATATAAAGTGGCCAAGAGTAGTTGCCGTCGCCTCTTCATCAACTCCCCGCATTCCACTCTACAAAATCATCATCAACTCAATTAGTAAAATAAATAGACAGCACATAATTAACCATTACGCCCAGCTATCCCAATTGCAGCTAACCACTACAACAGGAGGGTGCCCAGTCTCGTAACAAGACTGTTGTCTGGCCCTTCCTTGCTGCCTTGTGGACATAGCTAATTTGTTTAGCCTAATTTTCCATCATCTAACATATGCAAGCCATATGGAGTACCTTTTGGATAGCTAATTATCATCTCACCTTCAATCAATTAACTAAAAGAAATGTAGACAATTATAGACATGAAGCTTAACTTCATTGAGAGATATGCCCTCTAGCGTTCCTGTAACATGATCTAAATTATGATCCTGATGAAGATGCCCCCGAGCCACCTCCCAAGTGTCGTTGCAAGTCACAGTTCTATAAGTAGCCTCAAACAACACATCCACAAGAAGCTTAGAGGCTCCCACAACAACAACCTCAAAGAGCACAACACTTCTGTAGAGCGTTCGCTAAAATTCTACATTACCAGAAGACGTCGGACTTGCTTATCAAGAAGGCACCATTTTCACGGACATGTAGGGAGGTGCTACAAAGCTACAACACAAATGTTGCACTCGAATCAATTCACGATGCTGCAGAGTCTTATTTGGTCAGTCTCTTTAAGGACACGTTCTTATGTGATGTCCATGCTAAGCGTGTAATAATCATGGCCAAGGACATGCAACTAGCACGTCGCCTTAGGCATGAGTGATATTTTTTGACAAACCTTTTTGCTACTAACGGTGTATTGAAATCAAGTTTGCTTTGGAACCCTTGTACTGGAATCAAATATTCTTTGGAACTCAATGTGTTTGCAATTTGCGATAAATAAAATCACATCTCTTATTGTTTCTCTATGTAATCTTAAAAAAGTTTTTATGTTGATGCTGCACTCATGATTGTTGGGTGGATCAAAAGACATGGCACCCATCCCATGGGCAGTGACTTGCCGGCCACATTTTGGCAACCTGGGTCAGATGGCCTCACACCCATCCCTCCTGACAACGTCTTTTCGTCCATCCTATGATTCACTAGGATGTCCTCCCCTTCCCATGCCGAATGCTCATTGGACTGTCCGTCTTTGTGCATTCGCTTCTGGTTGCTGATTTGCACGCTTCTTCTGCCTCCTGTGCACCTCATTGTTCTTTGGATTCTTCTTTACAGTTTGTCCAAGGTCCTTGCCATCTAGAAAGCGTGTTTGGGTATGTCCTTAGAGCCTGTTGTATTTGGTGAGGGAGGGAGTGCTTTGTGTTTTTGATGGGGTTTTTTTCCTCTTTATATAAGGTGGCCATATAAGGGTGGGTTCACATGGTGGAAAAGAGACGCTAAAAGCACGAGAAAATAATATTTTGAAGTACAAAACCACATGAAAGTAGATAACTATTCAAACATACAGAGCTAAACGTCTACTTGAAAAATTGTGTAAACAATCAAACAATGAAAACACTCGATCCAAAAGCAAGAGGGTTGTTACACAAAAAAATATGCTGTAATATTCAGATTACAGGGATAACATGTGCATCTAAGTGTAATGAATTTTCCATTATCATGAGATTCCAAGTACATCTACTGCCTCCTGGCCCATACTTTTCCCACTTTAGTCCTTGATGCTCACCACACTGCATGCCGTGTTGGACCTTGCGAGAATCTGTAGTGCTCTGAGGAACTAGCTTGGTCCAATCGACAAGATTCTTTTGCCAAGCGCGATGACCTTGCACGTTCAATCGACACTTTGCATCCAAAAGTGGTACAAAACCATTGAACATTTTTTGAAGATAGCATGAGCGCACTAAACCCCCTCCATGTCTTGTATTCTTGAAGTAGACACCCCTGGCATGATAGAGTGACTTCTCCATACCTTGCATGCTCCAAATATTCAATGAACCATACATTCTCATAAAGTATGCACCATGTGCATAGAGGATATTCTGCCCATAAAGCCACAACACATTGATGATCAAAACTAAAGCATAGAATACACCAAGGTGGAATAATAGGCACTCACCATATAGTGTGTATTGTTTGTTTCATCCCATGCTGTGAGACGAACGCCTTTGTGATCTCCACCATATTCTTTTCATTGCTCATTGGTTGTGCTTGCAAGCCATAGTATCTTCATCATCTTGTCGAATACCACCCAAACATGCTGTCAACTAAGCACAACACTTGCATTGCTATTCCGTTGTATACTTGTAAAGATCCTTCCACAACTCCCATCCACCTTCAGATGTTGATGTTTCGTCACGTGCACTACTTACCTTGGGTGGAACTCTCTTCAATAAGTGCCTTGCCTTTAGTCCACTCATGGACACTTTTTGGGCCATTTCCTAAGCACTTGCATTGTTCTTCTGCGCAACAATTGAGATGTTGGTCCCATGACAACAATCTATTGAATTTAAGAGCCCTTCCACTTTTGAGATAGAATCAAAAAACCTCTCCGAATGCTTTATTGCAAAGGCAATATCAATATGAAGCTTTAATAAACAATCAAAGATGCACATAAAAGCATGAAGTGTGTAAAAATGCACATTTTTGAGAGGGAAGCTAATTATAGGGTTCCATTCACTGTCTTTTGTGGAATGATTGGGCTCCTCCATCGTAGGACATCGTAGCACCGAATGCTCCCACACACGTGTAGTTTTTGAATTGTCCTCTTCTTCTGTTTCATCAACTATTGCGTTTTTGCGTGCATTCTCCTTATAGCCCTTAATGCAAAATGGAAAAGGATACAGAGCTCTTGCCTCTTGTTTTCACACTAGAATGCACTTGATTGTTTTCAAATCGCCACCTAAGTGCCAATCAACTTCAAACTCCCCTATGCCATCTACTTGGAGTTTTTCCCCAGCTAGCTGTGCCTTAATGACATCTGTTATCCACGAAATGTGTTCAAAAATCCAAGCAAGCACTTCATGGGCCTCCTTGGGAACCTCAATAACACGAAGCCACCAAATTTCTTTCTCCAATGAGACACTAAAAGATGGTGCACAATCCTCGTTCATAGCTGTACGTATTGCATGAAATAATGCCTCGTTCATGAGAGTAATACTCATCCTTTCTAGTTTTTGTTTCTTCACAATCTGACACTCATCTACCTTGAGCACAAACACCAACTTTGATCCTAGCACTGCAAAATGTCAAAAATAACATATGAAAAACCATAATTTAAAAAAAAAGACTATGCATTACTGTAGCCTCACCATTAGGTGGTACACCATAAAAATGTATCATTGCCATTTGAAGCTTTCTCAAATCAACAGAAATATTATTTTACATTGAGAAAGGAAACCCCTTGTCCACTCTGTCTGCACCTACGCTTGCATTGGTACATTTGCTTATTCGTTTTGACCGCTTGGTAAAGATGGATGAAGGCATTATCTCCTGTATGTGCAAATAGCCCCCTATTCAAAAGTACACACCCTTGTTCAAGGCCTTCTTAGCAAGATTGACTTTAAGTGGTATAGGAAAAACATTCTTACTAATTCCTCTTTCCATTAAAGAATCCTTAAGGAGACAATATAAGGCAATGTAGCCCTTAAAACTAATTCCCACTTCATCACAAGCCATCTACACGTCAACATCGCTCACAAAATTTGAAAATTTTTGCATCACCACCTTTGTGACATCATTCTTTAAATGTTCCACATTTGGTGCTAGTAGAAGGGCTACGACATCCGATTTCTTGGGACACAAACTCAACAAATGGATGCAGTCCTCCTAGCTATGGCTACCACACAGCCCTTGGATAAAAATTCCTATAAGAAGGGACAAAAACATTACCACAGAAGAAACTGAAAGCATAGATTGTGGAGCGTAGAAAAACGCACCTTGTAGCTATAACCCTTGTTTTTTGAGCAGCGTCTTTGGGGGCTAAAGTCTCTATGGGCTGAGAAGCTCCTCTTACGTTCCCTTGCACCTAAAGGTGTTTTTTAAAGATGCAGGATCTTATCTTCAAGCTTCATAATCTTAGCATCCTTCTCTTCCACTTGTAGCTTAAGAGTTTCCACTTCCTCATCTGCATGAACGATCCTTTCGTGCAATCCACTAGTGGTATGGGAAAGAAGTTGACATTGATGCAAAGACCATTGTGCGCTATCAACTCCAATAATCAACAATCGCTTGCAGTATCCAAGAAGACCTTGCTCCCCTCTACCTACATATTGTAAGAATGAAGCAAGGCTATTGAATGTTGGATACACATTGATGGTTAGATCATTAGGGTAGAGGCAACATGCACCCAAAGGTCCACATTGGTGTGACCTGCACCATGGCGTTGTTGTGCACTTTGCAAGTAATGACACTTTGAGGGTGCGAAGTCCTTTGGCAACCGAACATGCAGAGATGCCGTTTTCGAACTTGGAAATCTTAATGTGGATGAGAGGTTTGTAATTTCATTTAGCTCCATGGCAAGGGGTATAAAGCTGGCCTCAAGCAAGAGAGCTATGGGATGGGGAGCTCCAGCAGGTCCACAGAGTGGAGAGCTGCCACAAAGCTACGAAGTGGAGAGGAGAGCTATGGAGTGGAGAGCTACAAGAGAGCTATGGATTGGAGAGGAAGACTATGGAGGAGTGGAGAGCTATGGAAGGGAGAGCTGCAACAAAGCTATGGAGTGGACCTGCAAACAAGAAGAGGAAAGGAAGAAGAGTGTATGGTGAAAAGTAGGAGAGAAAAGAGAGAGGGAGAGGGGAGTGATTTTGGAGGGAAATAAAAAAAGGTGAAAATTTTGACATTTTGCTGGTCTAGCAGTGAGATTTTGAGAGAGAAAATTGAATTTTGGGTATACATATAGGTTGGGGAGAAGTTTTGAGTAAAAATGAGGTTTTTTTGATTTTTTTTTTTTAAAGTGATTTTTTGGACCGGGGCTATGGATGCTCTTGATGATGTGACAAAAGAAAGGGGGGATGGTAGTTATTGTCATAAGGGCCACCACTTTTGTGTAGAGAGAGATTGTACCTATCCTCCCTCTCTAGCCTCTATTTCAGCCTACAAAAAGTTTATGACAACCTAAAAGAAATCCTATGACAATACACTCATTCAATGGCCTTGTCTCCTAAATCACACACATTTTCATCCTTAATCCCTTAAAATTAGGAATCCTTAGAAGGCCCTTTTGGGGTTCATATTTTTCCTAATGGCGTCAGTGGCTATGCATTGAAGCTTGTGTGTGTGCTCACGCTCGAGCACCATAGCTGCCCTTTTTTCTTCAACCGCTATGCGTTGAGCTTCGTGTACTTTCTCACACTCAATCTCCATATTTTCCCTTCTTTCTTCATTATCTCTATCCATGGCGGCACGTTAAGCCTCATTGTAGCATCATCTCCATCATTGACTTGACAATCGGGGAACAATCTTCCTAGTGTAGAGACTTCTTCTCCTCCAACTCCACTCTCATCACCTTCACGCAAAGTATCCATTCCGCTTCTGGTGATGACCGTGCACTGAGCTCTTGGGTACTTGGGGTTCTTGGGTACTTGGGTTCTTGGCTTGCAATCTGCGTTTAAGAAGGCTTTTCTCTAACCCAAGCTCAACTCCTTCTTGCAGGTTCACCCCTTGGTGGCCTCGCGCTCACAGCGGGGTTACTTTTTCCCACCTCATGTACATTGGCCTGCTGCTAGGTGCAAGATCCGCTCTCAATGAGCAAAAAAGAGGAATGAGGGGAGGTTGAACAAGCCCTTATTTTCTGGGTTACCTGCCACTCTTCAAAAACACAGATTAGGGATCAACACCCCCAATCGGTCTTGGGTTACGTGCGATCACAACAAGAAAAAATAGTTATGTGGTTCTTTGTGCTTGTTGAGTGATGATAGAGAACACTTCCAAGGAGCTCTGATACCACTGTAATGTGCAATGGAAGTGAATGATGGTGTATGCTCAGGATGAGTGATCAATGGGTTCTTTTTAGATGCGAAGGGAGAGACTTCCTTGACTTAATGAGAGATTGTGCAATGACCAAAACAAAGAGAGTGGAAACTGTGAGAGGAAGTGCACAGAGAGAGAGAGAGAGAGAGAGAGAGAGAGAGAGAGAGAGAGAGAGAGAGAGAGAGAGAGAGAGAAGAGATGAAACTAGATGGGGTCCCAAACCCCCCTCCAAGGCCCCCCCTCTCTATTGCTAGAGAGGTATTTTCTTGAGATTGCACAAAGTGTGGTACAATGGTTCTAAATGCTGTGATGCTTGACGATGAAATTTGAAAATGCTACTGATGCTTAAGGATGAAAACTAAGATTGCTATGGATGCTCATGGAATCTTGCAAGTGCGATGAGGCTACATGGCGGAACTGTTGTCGTCATTGACGATGATGGTTGAAAATTTGAAAACTGCTAATTGATTTGCTGGCTCAAAACTGAACTGTTGTCTTGGCCGCAATGGGAATGACGACCGCCACGAGGGAAGGCTGATGACAAAGCAAAAGTGATGTTGGCTGAAAAAACCGATGCAAAACGCTAGGACTAACGGTACAACAATAAGGCCTCCGGTGGTGCTTAGCCATACCAATGCTATCTACAGAAGTCCTATTTAATATATATATATATATATATATATATATATATATATATATATATATATATATAGAGAGAGAGAGAGAGAGAGAGAGAGAGAGAGAGAGAGAGAGAGAGAGAGAGAGAGAGAGAGAGAGAGAGAGTACTTGATGCCTTTCTCTCTTGCCCATAGACAATGGCATCCTTTTTCCCAATCTTTATATTTCATTTGTAGCCCATTTCAACATAAAAACTTCTATTCCGCTCTAATTTTCTCTCTTTCATGAGAATAATAATTCTCTATCTCTCTCTCTCTCTTGCTGTCTCTCTCCCCCCCCCCCCGCCCCCCCCATATTTATCCCATTTTGCAATACAACTATCCTCTCCCACTCTCTTTAATTGATTTGTAGTCCATTTCAACATACAAATACTACCCAAAAAGTGTTGCCAGGAGGGAGGGAGTGGAGAAGTTTTGGTCACAGTGGCATCTCACAGTGACTACAGACAACGGATGCACAATGGTCACTAGCACCTCATCTGGCATACATGTCGACCAAGGGAGTGCCAAGCACGACGTTTTGTTCAAAGAATCCCTGACTAACAATAACATCATGAACTCTTTTGCTCATATTAGCACCTTGTGTAATGCCAGATGTCTTCAAGATGCAAGTGTACGTGATTGCATTTGGAGAGATACACTCTCTTTGCATCTCTTGAAAACATCCTAACCCGGACTTGTGCCTTCAAGATGCAAGCATATGTGATTGCATCTTGAGAGACACCCTTGCTTGCATCGGTTGAAAACAACCCAGAGCTTCAAGATGCAAGCATATGCGATTGCATTTGAAGAGACACCCTCGCTTAGCATCTACCAAAAGCAACCTAGGGCTTCTTGACCAAGTTGGGTATATCCCACAATCAATGCGTTCCATGAGACAACATCCCAGATAGGAAGCTCCTCAAGCACTTCTTGTGCTTTATGACGTGCACCACATTTGGCATACTTGTCAACCAAGGCAGTGCCAAGCACGACAATTTCTTTCAGCAACCCCTGACTAACAATATCATCATGGATTCTTCGAGGTCTCTTGGGATAGTTTCCTTCGATGTTCAAATTCTCTTCTTCTTCTTCTTCTGCATCTTTTGAAAATAGCCAAGAGCTTCCTGACCTAGACCCTTGCCTTCAAGATGAAAGCGTGCGTGATTGCATCTTGAGAGACACCCTCGCTTTGGATCCACCGAAAATAGCCCAAAGCTTCAAGATGCAAGCGTAAGCGATTGCATATGGAGAGACACCTTTGCTTGGCATGTGCCGGAAATAGCCCAAAGCTTCTTGACCAAGTGGGTACATTCCATGAGACGACATCTCGAAATAGGAAGCTCCTCAAACACTTTTTTTGCTTTTTGAAGTGCACCACATTTGGCATCCATGTCAACCAAGGTAGTGCCAAACACGACATTTTATTTCAACAATCCCTAACTAACAATAGCTTTGTGAATTCTTTTCCATTTGGAGAGATGCCCTCTCTCTTCATCTCCAGAAAACAGCCCAAAGCTTTTTGACCGAGACCCTTGCCTTCAAGATGCAAATGTATGCGATTGCATCTTGAGACACCCTCGCTTTGCATCCGTCGGAAATAGCCCATAGCTTCAAGATGCAAGCTTATGTAAACATGTCCACAAGGAAACAATAAAAGACCCTTTTTCTTGCATGTAGCCCTCTTTTGCATAGGCAAACTTCAAACCACTTAAATCGTCCCTCAAGCCTTAAACTCTAGCATATGGATAGAGATGACAAAGTGGAATAGGAGGACACTCAAAACAGCTTAAGACTCTTGTAGAAGCCAAAATATCTGCACCTTTATGTGTAAAAGCATTGGATTCACCTTTTGGCCCAATGGATGCAAAAATCTCATCTATTATCTCCGAGGGTACAATCTGCAAGTTACTTTCTTCAGCTGCCAAAATGGGGTCCACATCATGTAAAGAGCCTTGTCCCATCTCAAGAGACAATACATCGTCTTCAGGAAGATCCTGTCCTGCTCCCATTTGTGACTCCGAAACTAAGGTGATATGGTCTACGGAGTCATATGTTCCAATTGGCAACCAATCGAGCACTCTCCTACCAGAACGACCTATAGATCTTGGGCTAGCCAAAAAATCGTACACAAACAAAATAAATCATCAAAATCTATATACTTATCATGTTTAAAGTCTTAATGAGCTAAAAACGAATGGCCAGACTCTCATTTACATAGTCAAAAAATCAATGATTAAATGAAATGACAGTCCTCGAGACACGTCACAGAAGCCATGAGTATCTAAAATATATGATCAATTCACATATTGAAAAACAACCCAAGCAATGGATCATTTCTATGAAAAGGTCCTTCCATCGTGCTTATTATTTTTCACCAAAGTGATCAATGCAAAATAAGTTTAACGAAGGTCACCCTAAAATTGGCGCAAACAAGCAAAATATATAAAGGTAAATAGAAGGTCCGAAGTGATCGCAGAACCCTCAGCAAACATTAAAGCACCAGCATTGTGATTGAAAACCTTGTACATTGGGTGCCTTAAAGAAAGGCATAGCTGTTGGGTTCCATCCCCCTTATGGGAGTACCCTCTTAAATGTGTGAGCATATGGTCACTTATGGAAAAGAGAGGATTGGAACGCAATTATGGCAGGGGTAGAGCTCACGTCAATGTGCTTTAAATTATTATTATTATATTATTGTGATCAAGTTTCCTATCATTGTGTGACGCCCTCGTTCGGGGCGTCGGGGAAAAGGGGCCGCGTCGGCTCACCTGCATTGCAAACGAGAGCTGCAGGCAAGCAAACGCATACACAAGAACGCAACTTAAAAATTGAATGCAAGAGGGACACGAGATTGAGGGACGCGAACGAATGATCAATATTGCAAGAAAGTGCCGAATACAAGGGACGCGAAGAATCACATGAAAACGGGGCTCGCAAGTTGGGGGAAGTGGCACATACTTCCCTTATATACACCCCCGGGTTGAGAGAGCTTGACGCCCACGTCAAGCCGGGGTTTTGAGAGGTGCCGATACAAAAGTTGATGCCGAGGTTCTAGGGGCGGATATTTACAAGGGGAGGAGTGAAATGTTGCCAAAAATGTCTAGCTACCTAGGGTGATGCTAGTTACAAGTGGGGGGGAGGACTACTCTATGTGGTTTTCATTTAGTGTGTTGTCCTCCTCTTCAGTGGGCATGTTGTAGAAGCGCAGCACAAGGGGTCTTCTGAATCGAAGCATGATTTTTTCAGGTACCCACCTTTTCCCCGACGCCCCGAATGAGGGCGTCACACATTGCTAAATATCTCCAACCAAAGCTAAATATCAATGCTAAATATCTCAGGGCATAGGCCACCCAAATAAATATTTAAATGTCTCAAGGATCTGCTCAAGACTGTTTTGAGGTTTATTTAATCACCAACCAAAAGCGTTGTTTTGAGGCTTATTTAATCACCATCTACTACACAACTGAAACATGCCTATTTAATCACTATCTACTACAACATTTGAGGCTTATCAATCTTGCTAAAGGGGTTTGCACCGGCGTAGATGTGTGTAGCTCTATTCAAAAGAGGTCCGCAAACAATGATATAAATTAGCAGGCGTATCTCTCATGTGAAATCCAACCTTGACGCGAAGGAGCAGGAGGATGACGGGAAAACGACCTCGATGTTACGCAGGTAGAGGCTCGAGGTGTAGGGCGTCTGCCATATCTTTGGCCTTTTGCAGCCTCAGATTCACATTATTGTTTTCTTTACAACTCTTAGGGCTTTTTCAAAAGTGATTTTAGGTTTTAACACTAAGGCGATGATTAAAGGGAAAAACCAACTTGAAAAATCTCCTTAAAGTATAATAAATTAAAACTAGGCACCTAGGAGTATCGAGAATCGAGAAGTATCATGAGTAAAATCTCTTGTGCTAAATATGGGTCTTTGAAAATATCGTTTAAGTCTTTATTAAAGATTCAATATGCAACATTCATGGGCGACAGTTTGTATTGACTTCTCGCTCGTCAAGCAAAAGATATTCTTGACAATCTTGTCATGGTTTTTGGGTCGCTAAAAATATTCATACAACCTTTCCAAAAGTTTGTTTGCACGACCTTTTCAAAAGTTTTTTTGTACGACGATGTCTAGACACATTACTGTTTATGGACCTTGCAAAATATAGAAGCTTGTCATCATGTCAGATAAAAGGCATATTGAGAATTCTACATGTGCGCGTCTGTCGCACGTGTCAATGCAAGAGACTTGCCGTACACTGTGTGCGAGCCATAGATGGCTCCAAGCACGCAACCAGCCTAAACTAGTAAGCTCAAAGATGACGATGGTGTGTCACTCATCGCTCTACACTTGCTGTCGTGGAGGATTCCTCGTCGCGAAGAAGAGGGAGCCGCCACTGCGCCGCGCTCAACCGCCTCGCCGCCGCAATGCTCAATCACACACACACACACACACACACACTCTCTCTCTCTCTCTCTCTCTCTCAAGCACACACACTAGTATACAAGGGAGACAGAGAAGGAGATGGAGCAAGAGCACTCTTCTTGCATCGCACAAATGAGAGAATGAGGTATTTTAGGTTTAGATTGACTTTTATATGGGCTTGCCCGTTCACATTTAGGCACCCACACTTAGCCAATCTTACCCAAACATTATAGGTTCCAGTTTTAGAGTGCGTCTCTCATTGGCGATCACTCTTAACCATTCGTATTGGACCGACAAGCCCGGTACCTGACTCTACCACATAAATAATACGATGTCTATCATAGGTGATAGGAATGTGTGTGAGGGTTAGCATGCCCCCCTTCCTGATGTAAATTCCATCATCGGAAGCTATTGAGTTGAAGCTTGTTCCTCGAGGTGGAAGAGCCTTTGAGATGAGTGTCCTTAGCCTTCTTCAGTCATTGCAAAATCAAACAAAATTGACACAATGATTGCATTCTTATATACATTTAAAAAGCATATGCAGTTGTAGGTAGACAATTTGATTGGTAACAGAATTTTAAACCATTCGTCAACAATAAACATTAAATTGCAAAATAATCAAATGCATAAACAGTTGTAAAGATAAAAAATTAAATAAGTCTGGGGTCGCTAATTTACTGGTCGAAAGGCACTAAAGATCGACTATTAATACCCTGGGAAAACTTCTCAATTTTCTCTGGTCAATTAAGTTGTTTAATCGCAAGAGCCAAGTATTTCATGTATGAGGGCTGACTAGAGGCTATACCTAGAAGACCTTGTCGTTAAGCTACGATAAAATGAATTGCTCATGAAATCATCGCCTGACTTATTTCCTTTTCTTTGACCCCCAAACTCTTTCACAGTGATTCAATGTTGATGTGTGTGCTTATTTTGTATGCCTTGGGTTTTTTGTTTTTAAAGGAAAAGCGCCCACACTGGGAACCTCTAGGGCTCTAGTACCATAGGCGATACATGTGAGTGAAGTACCAAATCAAGCTGAGATTTCTCTTCCAGCTTAAGATTTTACATTGTGGCACTTTGATTTTATTTATTTATTTTTGTTTGTTTATTCGTTTTCAGCATTTTAATTTTGTAACTTTGGGGGGTCATATAACACTGTTACCCTCCCCACGCTCATCACATTAGTAAACTCCCTTTATAATACTTAAGCTAAAGATCAATAGGGACTAAATCCACTAGAGAGCCCTAGTACATCGCACACAATGCTACCTAAATCGGATTAAGAACCTAAGTAACCATTGTTTATTAGGAAGGCATTCCTCATGGTATTAAGAGAAGATCTCTAATGCCTAGCTTGGTCAAACTAGCTTAATCGGACTGCTTGATTTTTAAACCTAGACAAGTGATTATGACAAAAAATTAGACTGCTTGATTTTTAACCCTAGACAAGTGATTATGACAAAAAATTACTTGAATTTAATGTTTGATACTAAGCAGATGTGATGAATATTATGCTACCAATTACAATTAAAGCAAACAAACATGGATGCAAAAAAGATAAGGGGCAATGCTAATGGATAAGAAAAACCTGTTTGTGTTGATAATCGCGCTTGATTTGAAAAGTGGAGAAGAGAAAATTTCCATGAAGGTCCAAATCCTAACAACAACAACACGTTCCTGTACTCACTAGGAAACACAAAGAATACCTCTAGGAGGCACATCAGTGGGAAGAAAGAACTTTACTAATCACTAAACTCTAAAACAGACACTCCTATCGTACTAATCCTACCTACCCTCCATCACTCGAGTGATGAGGATCAAAGGTGTTTGATGACATAGGTTTCTGTTTCAGTGTACCGTATGTGAATGTGTAGGTTTGGGTCAATGTTTTGACTTTTATTATGCATACTCGTTTACTAATTGCTCTTGCTCTTTACTATTTTTCTTTTTTGTGAGTATAAGGCTTTATATATACATTCCCTAAGATTGGTGATTGAGAGGTCATGGAAAGAAGGGTAAAAGGGAAATAATTCAATAGGCTGACGTGAATGAAGACTTCCCCCTTAGCCTTCCTTGGGTAGGTCATACTGTTTGAAATGTGCTCATCACCCTTTGAAACAAATTGTTCCAGTTGGTGATAGGTGAGAATTTTTGCCAGAAGTTTTCTATTACCTTAGGTGCCTCATCGATTTGCAAGGGTGGTAAGGTTCTCTCCCAGGATCGAACTTGAAGTGGTTTATGAGGTAATTCTTAAACACTGGATTAATTTGTAGCTTCATGGAGGTCCATTATTGTAGGTGGAGGCTGTGGAGAAGCTTGTACCTCTATGGATGCATTACATGAGGAGCTAGAAGCTTCATGGGACTCCCCCCTTCCTGAGCTAGGTGGAACAAATCGTTCTTTCTTCGGTACCCAAACTAGCTCTGGAGTGGGTGTGTAGCATTCTGTGATTTTTTTGTTTTCGTGGTCGTCAATTCGTTTTGAAGCTATAGGATTGGGCTCACATGGGTTAGGTGACATGTAAGAACACAATCTACATTTTGGCACCCAGGTTTGATCATTTCTTTGATAGTAGCCTTGGGCTTCTAATAGTCATTTAGGAATCCACCACCACGTTTTCTTACATTTCTTGGAGCGAGTGGGATGTCTCTTAACATGCTCCTGTCTTTTAGCACTAGCTATGGTCTCTAAAGAAGCTTTAGGGACCTACTTGTATGTTTTCTTCGTTATATTAGGATGAGTCTTGTCAGAATCTATATGCATTGCTTTTAGCATATTTAAGGATACGAGTGGTGGCATTTCATCCCCCTCAAGTGTTACCCAGGTCGTCCCCCTGTTTCCCCAAGTGTCTATGGTTGCTGCTAGGTGGACCCAATCCACATTGTCCGACTCAGTCATCCCAGGTAGTACATCCATATAAGGAGAATCTTCCCCAACATCAGTGTTTGCTTTACACGTGTAGCAATACTGCAATGGGGCCGAATGAACTGTGGTATCAGATCTATGATCAATTATAAACCTGTTTCCTAGAGGATGTGCTCAACCAGTTACGAGATCCACTCGAATGAAAAAATCTTGGAACTACAAGTAGACATGGTCTTTAGACCAGTCATGCACCATTTTTGCTTCCCTCATGAAAGGACGTCCTAAGATCATCTCAGATGCCAAAGTGTGCTTGGAGAAATCCATAACAATGAAGGTTATTCTTATTTTATGTCCAAAGACCTTGATCGTGAGGTCTTCTAGCATCCCAATAGGTTTAACAATAGACCCATTGGTCATCTTTACTACTATGGTCGTGGTTCCAAGGTGAGGTCTTCCCATAGTTTCCCAACAATTTTTAGTCACAATGCTAACCCTAACACCACCATCAAGGATTCCCTTCATAGTTAATCCCTTGGTAGTGATTGGTATGGTTGCATTGGATTCATCTTCCTCAAAGTATTGTCCCAACTTGTTAACATGTATTTCTACAACAAGGTTCTCATCTAGATTGGGTTGTGGATGTAAGTGTTCCTCCTCTATTCGCATCTCCCTAACTCCATCCATCTGTGCAAATTGTGGTAGCCCTACCTTCAGTTCTCCATTGAGGAAAGCTTGAAGAGCTAAGAATAGCTCATGGTCTCCATATAGTTTGGACATGATGGTGGTTCTAACCTCTGAAGCCATGAAATCCATCAATTTGGCAATATTTACCGGCACCTTTTGGGCTTCAGTTCCTTGACGTGGGGAAGATGGGATCTTTATTTCTTTGATAGGGTTAGGTAGTCCCTCTGTAAAAATTCTTTCCATTAAGAAGTGAGTACGTCCACTTTCCCATGACTTTAAGTCACTTTCTTCTTGGATGACACTAGGTATGGCTAAGGGTCTATGGACTTGGTGAGGTTGTTATTGCATAGGGAACACTGTGTCTATAATCTGGATCTGCCTAGGTGCTGGCTCTAGATCCCTTTGGGTATCTTCTACCAAACTCCTTAATTGCTTGACCCGCTTGATCTCCTCTACAGGGTTTGGATAAGTTCCTATCTTCTTCTTGGATCCTGGCCATTGTGGCTCATGACGATCTTCCTTGTTGGTTTCTTTCCTAATGGTCATTTTGGTCTCCATGGTTTCACTTGAATCAAAATCCTCTTCAACGTCGTTCATATATACGGGGTCATCACCAGTCCCTATGCTGGTATTTGAACTGGGGTCTGATTTCGCTGCTTTTTGCGATCTCTTCCTTCGTGTTTTCTTCTTCTTCTGAGATTGGGCAATCGATGCCGTGTCTCTTTCTTCAAGAATATAATTTTGTTATTGGAGCATCTATCATGTGAGTACGTTTACTGGTACCACATGTTGTTGAGATGTCGAGCTCTACACCTTGAGCTGGCATCCACTACGCGTCTTGGCCGCTTACGGCATTTACTCACTGGCGCATTAGGTGACCGACACGGAGGATCTCTGCCAGTGATTCTACAGCTGGACTACACTTATAGTGCCAGCGTAGTACGCTTCTAGCGAGTTCACACTTAGTGACCGCATGTACATATGTGCTACTTTTCAGCTTTAGCACTTAGTCATTTTGTACTCTCTTTTTTGTGAAGAAGAAGAAGAAGCTTTCCATCTCTGTGTGCTTTGTGCTTGTCTTGTGTAGCTCTCTTGCATCCTCATTCTTTACATGGTATCAGAGCCTGGTGCAGGCAAGAGAGGCTAAGAGAGCAAGAGCATCACAATCCCTTCGTTCGCAATCCACGACCAGAAGTTTCTGAACAGGTCTCCAAAGTGCAGTATACAGAGATTTACTGTACAAGTACAGTGGTTGTATGTACGCTTGATTGTGGACACTCGTTGAGTGTAGAAATCGTTACAGGTACCACGATAGCAGGTTCAACAGATTTGCAGGTTTTTGCAGATTGCAGCTATTTTGTCTTAGTGCTTCAAGATGTCTGACGATTTCAGTCAGATTGTTACTGAGAAGCTTGAGAAAAATAACTACCCTGCATGGAAGTTCAGAATAACAAATTTCCTAAAAGGAAAAGGTTATTGGGACTATGTAGAAGGAGACAATGAAAAAGAACCAGAGATTCCCGAGGCAAATGCTACAACAGAACAAAGGAAATCTTTGAGGGACTGGCAACAAGGCCAGAGCAAAGTGATGTATTGGATTTCTATGAGCATCACAGATGGCATGATGGGCTATCTACAGGATGCTGAAACCCCCGCCATTGCATGGAGAAACTTAGGTAGAGTGTTCGAGGTGAACACCAAGGCCAGGAAGCTTCAACTAAAGTCGGAGCTAAATCAGGTTAAGAGGAACAACCTCTCAATCAATGATTATGCCTTGAAGATCAAGAGTATCATTGAGGCTCTTGGATCTATGAAAGTCTCAGTGGAAGACGATGACATTGTCCGTGCATGCTTGGATGGTCTAGGAGATGTGTATGTACATTTTAGGTCTTCCATGAATACAAGAGACGACATCCCCGTGTTCCAAGATTTGATTTCTATGCTTATTCTTGAAGAGAAGAACCTTGACACATCTTCTTCTCATGGCAGAAATAATTCTGAACAGGCCTTCTATTCTAACTCCAACAGAGGTAGAGGTAGAGGTCATGGTCGAGGCCCAAGGGGTTGCAGGGGCCAATTTCTGGAAGGTCAATCAAATCAAAACAATACAGGTGGCAGGGGAAACCAGTCTCAAGGCAGGGGGAGTCAAAGAGGTCATGGTGCAGGATCAAGCAGGCAACAACATACTCTAGATAGCAGAGAATGTTGGACTTGTGGTGAAAGAGGTCACATGTCACGTGACTGTCCAAAGGGAAAAGCAAGTGGAAAGAGAGAACATGGCAACTATGCATCTACTAGCAGAGATGAAGATGACAGCAAAAACGAGCGCATGTTTGTTATGCAGCATGTAATGAATACAATGACTGCAGAGAATTCCACCCAAGATGATGTTTGGTATTTTGATTCAGGTGCCTCTAATCACATGACGTCTCATGGAGAGTGGTTTAGAGATATGCGCAAACCAGATGTGTCAGGCTATGTGCAGACAGGAGATGACACAGCTCACCCCATTGCTCATGTAGGGGACATACCTCTAAATACGAAGAGTGAGAAATCAAAGTACTTAGCGGATGTACTTCATGTCCCAAACATTACAAAGAATCTTGTTTCTGTTGGACAAATGGTTGAGCAGGGTTTGCAGGTTCGCTTCAATCCAAATGGCTGTTATGTAGAAGATTTCCAGAATGGCTGTGAATGTAGACATGCCTGAGGTAAAAGATGCATTATTTGCACAGGGCACAGGTGTTGTGGCTGATGTTGACATTTGGCACAAACGCATTGGCCATGTCAATGAGCAGAGATTGCGCAGCATGCAATCAAAACATATTGTAAAAGGTTTGCCCAAATTCAAGGTGGATGGTATGCATAAAGTGTGTGCAGCATGCCAGTTTGGAAAACAGTCAAAGGGCTCATTTCCACATGAGCGCAATGTATGTAAAAAGCCACTTGAGGTGGTGCACACAGATGTTTGGGGTCCAACAGATACTGCAAGTATACATGGTTGCAGGTATTATGTCTCTTTCATTGATGACCATACAAGGAAAGTATGGGTCTACTTCATGCGTAACAAAAGTGAAGTGTTTGGTCACTTTCAAGACTTCAAAGTCATGATTGAGAAGGAGACAGATATGCAAATCAAGACATTGAGGTCAAATGGAGGGGGAGAGTACTTCTCCAATGATTTTTCAGATTTTCTGCGAATGCATGGTATACGCAGGTAGTTTACATGCAGATATACTCCACAACAGAATGGGGTCGCAGAAAGGAAAAACAGGCACATTGCAGAGGTTGCACGTGCATTGATGAATGAGAAGAACATGCCTCATCATTTCTGGGCTGAAGCCATAAATACAGCTGTGTACATTATGAACAGGACACCTACAGCTGCGGTGCATGATGTAACACCTGAGGAAAAGTTTACAGGTACAAAGCCTTATTTGGCACACTTGAAAGTGTTTGGCTGCATAGCTTACGTGCATGTACCAGATGAGATGAGCAGCTGGTACAGTAATGCACATGGCACTATTGGGGCTGATGTAAAAGATGATGTGGTTGTACAAAATGTGAGGCCACAGTCACAGGTTTTGAGTGGACCACAAGAGTCCTCTTCTCGTGGCTCTGTTGAGAAACCATGGAATGGTAGACTACGTACGCAGGTTACTCCACCAACAGGTACAGGGAATGTATCACGAAAAGGAAAGGAAAAGGTTGATGAACCTCCCTTTATGGCTGATGCATCATCAGGTTTTTCACATGTAGACATGGATTCAGATGGTTCTGAACAAAGTCTTGATGAGGAATTTGGAATTCCTGCTGTCAAGACACCTGGTGTAAGGAAAGTACAAGAAGATGCTAGAGGGCAAAGGAGTGACCCAGGACCGCGCAAATCTAATAGAGTCAGAAATCCAGTTCAGAAATTGACTTATGATGTGTATCTAGTGCATCACCAAGCCTACATGGCTAAGGTGATACAGGATGTGGAGCCCACATGTTTTGAGGATGCAGTTGGAAATGTGCATTGGGATGATGCAATGAATGAAGAGATGGCTGCATTGGAAGCAAACGACACATGGGAGTTGGTGCCATTGCCAAGTGGCAAGAAAGCTATTGGCTGTAAATGGGTGTATGAAACCAAGCATAAGGCTGATGGTAACATTGAGCATCACAAGGCAAGGCTGGTCGCAAAGGGTTATGCATAGACGTATGGCATAGACTATGAGGAGACCTTTGCTCCAGTGGCAAAGATGACGACTGTGAGAGCTGTCATAGCAGTGGCTGCATCTAGAGGATGGATTATGCATCAAATGGATGTAAAGAATGCCTTCTTGAATGATGAGTTGCAAGAGGAAGTGTATATGGATCAGCCACCTGGTTATTTCGATCCAGGTTACCCAGATTATGTATGCAAACTTCTCAAAGCTTTGTATGGTTTGAAGCAGGGCTCTAGAGCATGGTATGATAGGATTGCCAAGTATCTTGTCAGTATTGGTTTTAGGAGAGCTCATGCTGATCATTCACTCTATGTACGTGAGAGTGATGTGGGGATTGTGGTCATTACCATATATGTAGATGACCTTATTATTGTTGGTGACAATGCTATGGAGATTGACCATGTGAAGGGTCTTCTCAAACAAGAGTTTGAAATGAAAGATTTAGGCGAGTTGCGCTACTTTCTTGGCATTGAAGTGATCAGGACTCCAGAGGGTGTATGGCTATCATAGAGACATTATGCTTTGGACATGTTGTCAAAGTATGGTATGGCTGATTGTAAGCCAATTTCTATTCCCTTGGATGTGAATGCAAAGCTGAGTGTAGAGAAGGGTGATGTTGTTGAGGATGTCAACATGTACAGGAAGATTGTGGGTAGTCTAATCTACTTGACTATCACGAGGCCAGACTTGAGCTACACAGTAGGCTTGGAGAGTCAGTTCATGCAGCTTCCGAGGAAGCCACATTTGGATGGAGTACGACGCACACTTAGGTATGTGCAAGGTACTCTTGACTACGCATTGTTCTATGCAGCAGATGCACCATTAGCATTGTATGGGTATACAGATGTAGATTGGGCAGGTAGCATTGTTGATAGGAGATCTATGAGTGGCTTCATGTTCTCTTTTGGGAGTGCTTCTGTTACTTGGAGCAGTAAAAAGCAGCCTACGGTTGCTTTATAGAGCACAGAGGCCGAGTACAGAGGTACAGCAATTGCGGCGTGCGAGGTAGCTTGGCTACGCACATTACTTGAGGACTTGGGAGTGCAGGTGGACCACCAGATTTTCATCCATTGTGACAACCTCAACAACATGCAGTTGGCTAGGAACCCAATGTTCCATGCCAGGACCAAACACATAGAGGTCCATTACCACTACATTCGAGAGCGAGTGCTGGCGGGCGACATCGACTTGGTCTACGTCAGCACAGAGGAGCAGATAGCAGATATCTTTACCAAGGCCCTCGGAGCTGAGAAGCTTCGACGTTTTCGGACTATGCTTGGACTCTGCGACATGCAGAGATCGAGGGGGAGTGTTGAGATGTCGAGCTCTACACCTTGAGCTGGCATCCACTACGGGTCTTGGCCGCTTACGGCATTTACTCACTGGCGCGTTAGGTGACCGACACGGAGGATCTCAGCCAGTGATTCTACAGCTGGACTACACTTATAGTGCTAGCCTAGTACGCTTCTAGCGAGTTCACACTTAGTGACCGCATGTACATATGTGCTACTTTTCAGCTTTAGCACTTAGTCATTTTGTACTCTCTTTTCTGTGAAGAAGAAGAAGAAGCTTTCCATCTCTGTGTGCTTTGTGCTTGTCTTGTGTAGCTCTCTTGCATCCTCATTCTTTACACATGTGTACTTTGTGATGGCTCCTTGGTAACCTCAATCAAGTTTAATGGCATGATCTTTGGTGCATTTGGATTATTTGGACATTGGGCAATCAAATGATCTATGCCACATCGATTACATATGAGTATCGGCATTGTAGACGTGCTTGCTTGATTGGTTTGCATTAGTGTGGCGTTCTTTTGTAGCCTAATAGGACACTCGGCTACACGATGTGGACCTCCACACTCGTAGCATTGAAGAGGTGGTCTCTTGGCAATATAATTGATATTTTGGCCTCTTGCAGCAAGAGTAGCTACTTGATAAATAGATTTGACTTGTCCCCAATAGTCCTCCATGTAGTATTGTGGAATTTCTTCAAGCGCATCAATCCCATAGGCAATATTAGGGTCTATATCTTCCTCACAGCCTTCCAAACAAGCCATAGATGACTCGCAATCCACTTGATTCACAGAAGTAATTCTCGGATGTGGTGGTTGCGGTCCTAGCACTAGAGGTGGTAAGGGTGTTGTTTGAACAACATTTTGGGCCCTAGGGACCATGTGTCGTGGCGTTTGTTCAAGAGGTGGAGCCGGCATCAATGCAGGCATGCAAGGTGTGTTTGTCCATGCTAAGGTTGGTCTATTGGTCTTTGCGCGCTTAAATACTATGCAATCCTTAGCTTGATGACCATACCTCCCATAGGCATTGCAATTCCCATTTAATTTCACTCTAAAATTAGGACATTCACTGGTACTATGCGGACCATAGCATACTGAGCACCATTGTTTCTCCCTTCTTGGATACATATGATTGTTTTGCAGAGCATGATTGTCTCTAAGACTCTCTTGAATGGCCTTGGTGAGATCTGCTAAAGTCATCTCAGACATCTTTGGCTCCTTAGCAATAGGCTTTAGGGTCATTGGCTGATGCCGCGATGCTTGCGAGCTAATAGATTTAGCTCAATAGACACTCTTTCTCCTTGAATCATTAAATTATCCTCCAATTGGATTGCATTGGTGGTGACTGCTTCCCAAGTGGTGATACCTCTAATGACTAGGCCATTGTAGATACCCTCATGTCATAATCCCCTAATGAATCTATCAATCGATTGATTATTATTGAAGCACTCATTTGGATTACAACAAGAATTCAAATGCTTTATGCGACTAATAAAGTCTCTCACCAAATCTCCTTCCTCTTGTTGGGATTTTGGAGCTGAGAGGCTACACCCCAAAGTAGTCCCTCTCGTATGTATTCTTTCAAGAAAAGTCTCCTAACAGTAGGGTAAATGTTTTTTCTTCCACCCTTAGGGTTCTATACCAATCCCCTGCCTTCCCACTTAATGTTAGGCTTAAAGTATTACTCTTATGCAGGTCATTGTGTTCTCCTAGAGAATCGCATATTTGTTCAAACACTTCGATATGCTCTGTCACATCCCCACCATCGCCACTAAATTTTTGTGTGAGCTTGGCTATTTGTACTACCTTACTTCTATGCTCTCTATCAGGCGTGTTACGCATGTTCTCAGCAATAGATCGACCGATATCTTGAGAAAATGTTGCCATGTCACCTAAGTGAGCAGGCGCCGTGGGTGAAGGTGCTCCAGAGACTACATGTGGAGTAGGTATTGGCATTGGGCTTGGAGTATAAGAAGCCCTTGGGTTCCATGTTTGGTACGGTGTTGTGCCATGTGGCGGCCCAAAGTTCATTTTGTGTGGCCCTAGGCATAGCAGACGTTGGATGTGACATGCTAATGCTAGCCGGTATAGTCCCATGGAAATAAGAACTTGGGTGTTGTGGTTGTGGAGCATAGGTTGTTGAAACAATGGGAGGGGTAGTGGTGCTTTACTAACAATGAGGTCCATGGCGTGTTTCTTGGCATGTCCATCATTGGGGTAGGCATGGTAGCCGTGGTGTCATCAAGGGAAAGATGATCTAGACTTGGAAAAGTAAAGCTATCACTTGTGGGCTCAGATTGCTCTGAGACCCCTGGCGAAACAACATATGGAGGATCCATCGAACTTACTGAGGGAGTCTCCATTTGTGATAAGGTTGGTTGTTTAGCCTTCCCTGTATCCAAGAATCTCATGAGACCTATTAAAGGCATGTGGATTCCCTTGTTCTGTCTCTCTAGCTCAATAACCTTATGGATGACCTCACAAACTCTTTGTTGTTAATCCTCCACACTAGTAGTACCCGTTGTGGATTGTAAGACATCTATCCAACCCACATGATAGGTGTGACCTATGTATAGGTTGGTTGAAGATTTTGTCTGTAGTTCGTACTCCCAGTTCTCATTTAGGAACACTCCATCTAGGCTTGAGGTGCTAAGGGTGTCCTTTGAACTGGATGAAATGCGGCTCTCTATGGGTTGATCCTTAGTGGTCGTTAATTTAAGAGCACTCAATTGCTCTCTTAGCAATGATATTGACATAGGAGATTTTGCTTTTACCTCTCTTCGTTGCTCCGCCTTGCGTAAGCTCTCGATTTCCTTTTCCCTACCCACAATGATATATTGATCAACCTCTTGCACTTTGGCATGGCTTCTACCATCAGGTAATATAACCTCCGAGGGAAATAACTTTGAAGAGTCAGGGGATGCAGTGAATGGAGTATTCACGTACACACTTTCCAAGAGCATGGGATCTACGTTTGTCATGAATGGAGAATTTACTTCCCCACCCCCCTCATTTACCTCGTTAGCTCCATGTTCGGAGCGAGTGACTCTACTAAAGGTTTCCTTCAAGCAGCTAAGCACGCTCGGCCCAGACCGTGGGCCCATGGCATGCATTTCTTGGCTTGAGCTATCAAGATGAGGCATTGGGTAACCCACTGGACGCAATATGTGGGTCCTGAGTGGTACTACCTTGGGTTCCGCTGAGGGCCCGAAACCTAAGGTAGATGGGAATTGAGAACTCGCGTAAGTCGAAGTGCTCGCTAGTTGCTTGGTCTCTAGCACATGACCAGAGCGCAAATGCATGTGCCTTTAGCACCCTACAAGCATCGACGAATAACCTCGAAGGTTAACCGCTTAATTTTTTAGGCGTTTTGCACCTCGTTTTCACTCGTTTTTTGATGTTTTCAAAAGATCGGTTTTTGGATTAGAGTGTATGATAGCTCGAAATGAATGTATTGCTCAGAGGGTTGTGGTGTGCTACTTTAGAGCAGCACACCACAACAGCAGCTCTCTGCTGCTTTACAGCAGTAGAGAGCTTGGTTACCCGAAGCTCCGTTGGTCCTCAAAACGATCGATTTTTACTTACGCGTGAGCCTAAAATAAGTAATTTTAAAGGGGAATGAGGCTTGAGCTTGGGCTTGGGCTTGGGCCTGGGGGATATTCTCGATCCCGGTCCTACCTTTTTTTCTTTTTTGAGATAAGGTCATTGCGGCCTCGATCCCGGTCCTACCTTTTTTTCTTTTTTGAGATAAGTTCATTGCGGCCGCGCTGCGTGCGCGAGCACACACACACCTTACCTACCTACTTACAACTAACAAAGCTACTGTTACACACTAACACAGTACTACAAAAACTCATTAGCTAATAGATCTACTTACTGTACCTTACCAAACTAACATTATAACTCTCCTATCTTAATTCTAACACCTTATCAACAACAGAGAAAACACAGTACATTGCAATACCTTATTAACACTAGTAAAACGGCGCCGCCTTCGGCGGGGCCTTCGACGGCAGCATGGCCTATATTACCCTCAAGATCTTTGCTCTTGGCAAATTTCATAAAAACAGATGAAGCAAATTACTCTCTCTCTCTCTCTCTCTCTCTCTCTCTCTCTTGCTCTCTTGACCTAGTGTTGAAGTCTACACCGCCGAAGGAGTTGAAATCTAGTATGGCCGTCCGCTTCGGGTGCACCCCCCCCCCCCCCCCTCTCTCTCTCTCTCTCGTGTGCGCGGTCATCAGGGGGCTATAGGGCACACCAAATTTTGTAGGTTTTTACTCCTTCAAATTTAAAATTTAGAGGTAAATCTCAAAATTTGTAGGTGGGATTACACTAAACCTTGGTCTACATACTGGGTGGCATTTTTCTTTGTCTACATACAGGGTGGATTCTCTCTCTCTCTCTCTCTCTGCACTCTTTTCCGTTGTCCATGTACTGGGCTCTCTCCTCGTCTCTGGCTAGAGAGAGAGATAGAGGGATAGAGAGAGAGACATAGCTCTCTTTCTCTCCTTTCCTCTCTCTCTAGCAACACACACACACACACACACACACACACACACACACAGAGAGAGAGAGAGAGAGAGAGAGAGAGAGAGAGAGAGAGAGAGAGAGAGAGACAAAGAGAGAGAGAGAGAGGTACTGTATGTGTTGGAAATTTATAAGATGGAGTATTTAATTTAAGAAGAATAAGCATTTGAGAAGACAACATTTGAATCTTTGCAAGTTCACATGAAAACCTTTATGCAGCAACCTAAACAAAAGTCTTCACAACATATTTTCAGACTAACTTTGCACTAACATATAAAGTAAGTGATATTTCTCATGTCAAAAAATATAACATGCGTAGAGACTTAAGCTTTCTACGCTCAAAAGTGTAGCCTACGACATGCTAAGTATAATGGGGAGAGAGAGGGAGTTTTTGCAAAAAATTCTCATGAACACTACTTTGTGTGTGTGTGTGTGTGTGTGTGTGTGTGTGTGTGTGTGTGTGTGTGTGAGAGAGAGAGAGAGAGAGAGAGAGAGGGCGCGGGGGGGGGGGGGGGGGGGGGGGGGGGGACGGGAGGTGTGATTCAAAAGACATATTGGCAACAAAAATAATACAATTATGGAGATCCTCTAAAAATGTAGTATCCAAAGAGGACAACCAAGAGTCATGAGAAAATTGGTATCTACTACATACATAAGCCTCGCCCAAAATGTAGTCAATATCTGCAAAGCCACCAAAATATAGATCCACTAAGCCTATAAATGAGAAAAACGTGAGTATTACTATCGATTACATAATTCACTTCTTGCAAGGGTTGCCCTGCTTTGAACTGGATGGAACATCTCCAACGGCATTAATCCCCTTCTTGGGCCAATGGGTCGTCACCAATGCATTGCGCTTGTTTGAGATAGATCTGACTTCGGAGACACCTGTAGTATGTTGTATTGCTACGGTGGTCAATTTGTTGCTAGTGCTTTGTAATTCAGGCACAATGCTTTTGAAATCCATGCTATCCTTGTCAAGAAGAGACCTCTCCAAGAGACTCATGATTTTTTCCTGGTTGCTTTCTATGTGAGAAAGTTGTTCTTGCACTGATCTGTAGTTGCATCCGCTCCTCTAGACGATTTAAGATAAAACCCTTGCTCATCTTGTGAATGGCTCAACCTGTGAATTCTCTCTCTGTAGGAAACCTGTGATGCCTCCGCTCTCTCACATGAGACTTGAATTTTGGAGCATTTGCTGTGTGGATGATACCTAGTCCATCTATAATTTGCTTCTTTGAAGGTCCATCCCCACCTCAAGCAACGCGCTTGGCATTTCGTAAATTGTTGCCTGGGTCTCTCTCTGGGGTAGAAAATATCACCTCCAAAGAATCTCCTCCAGAGTAAGCACTTGCTCCATTACTGTAAGGTAATATATATATTTAGCACCGGGTTATACATGTTTTTCTCTCTATCTATTTCTCCCTCTCTATTTTTCCTCCTATCCACCTCTCTATACCTCCCTCTCTATGGCACAAGGTGGCCATAGAGAGAGCAATAGCCAAAGCTTGTGTGCATCCTATGGAAATAGCAAAAGGTTGTTGACTTTCTTATGGGCATAATATGAAACCGAGCATGCACGTGCGCACACACACACACACACACACAGAGGCTATACCTATATAACCATATCTCTTTATCTCTCCTTATTTAAGCATATGTGATTGCATCAAGAGAGGCACCCTCGCTTCTTGGTGTTGCCCAGGTTGGGCATATCCCAGAATTAGTGCATTCCAATAGATGACATCCCATAAAGGAAGCACCTCAAGAACTTTTTGTGCTTTATGAAGAAGTGCACTGTAACCACCAAAATTAGCCCAAACCTTCTTTGCCCTAGTACGTAGGCACCGCCAGAGGAGATTTCCTCTCTCTATATTTGCTGAAAATAGCCTAGAGCATATGTAAGCCACATGCCTTCAAGGTGAAAGCATGCGTGATCGCATTTGGAGAGACGCCCTCTCTCTGCAGTTGTTGAAATGCATCTGAAGAGACACCCTTGCTTTGCATCCATCGAAACCCCCCCAGAGCTTCTTGGGAATGCATATCATGCAATCATTGCATTCCAAGTGACAGCATCCCAGATAGGAAGCTCCTCAAGCACTTTTTAAGCTTTATGAAGTGCGCATATTAGCATCTTGTGTAATGCCACATGCCTTCAAGGTGAAAGCGTGCGGCTGTTGAAAACAACCCGGAGCTTCTTTGCCAAATTGGGCATATCCCAATTTGGTCAATTCTCTCTCTCTCTCTCTCTCTCTCTCTCTCTCTCTCTCTCTCTCTCAGACACCCTTGCTTTGCATCTGTCGAAAACAACCCAAATCTTATTGGGCCGTGCATATTCTGCAGTCAGTGCATTTCAAGAGACGACATTCCGGATAGGAAGCTCCTTAAGCACTTTTTGTGCTTTATGAAGTGCGCATATAAGCATCTTGTGTAATGCCACATGCCTTCAAGGTGAAAGCGTGTGTGATCGCATTTGAAGAGATGCCCTCTCTTTGCAGCTGTTGAAAACAGCCCGGAGCTTCTTCGGCAAATTGGGCATATCCCATAGTCGGTGCATTCCCAAAGACAACATCTTGAACAGTAAGCTTGTGAAGCACTTTTTGTGCTTCGGAGTCGACCAAGGTAATGCCAAGCACGACGCGTTCTTTCAACCCCTGACTAACAATATCATTGTGGTTTCACATGCGCATATCAATATTCTTGCGTAATGCCACATGCCTTCAAGGTGCAAGCATATATGATGCCCACCCTATGCACCTGCTGAAAACAACTCAAAGCTTCCTGACCCTCAATGTTTCCTTCAAGATGCAAGCATATGTGATTGCATCTAGCGAGACACCTTGGCTTCACATATCAATATTCTTGCATAATGCCACATGCCTTCAAGGTGCAAGCATATGTGATGCCCACCCTCTGCACCTCCTGAAAATAGCTCAAAGCTTTCCTGACCCTCACTGTTTCCTTCAAGATGCAAGCATATGTGATTGCATTTAGCGAGACACCCTGGCTTTGCATCCACCAAAAATAGCCTGGAGCTTCTTGGTGCAACCCAAGTTGGGCATATCCCGCAAACCATGCATTCCAAGAGATGACATTCCAGATATGAAGCTCCTCAAGCACTTTTGTCCCGCAATCCGTGCATTCCAAGAGATGACATCCCAGATAGGAAGCTCCTCAAGCACTTTTTGTGCTTTATGAAGTGCGCATATCAGCATCTTGTGTAATGCCACATGCCTTCAAGGTGAAAGCATGCATGATCGCATTTGGAGAGATTCTCTCTCTCTGTAGCTCTCAAAATATGCTGGGAGCTCCTTGACCCTCACTGTTGCCTTCAAGATGCAAGCATATGTGATTGCATCTAGCGAGACACCCTGGCTTCGCATCCACAAAAAACAACCTGGAGCTTCTTGGTGCAGCCCAAGTTGGGCATATCCCGCAAACCGTGCATTCCAAGAGACGACATCCCAGATAGGAAGCTCCTCAAGCACTTTTGTCCTGCAACAAGTGCATTCCAAGAGATGACATCCCAGATAGGAAGCTCCTCAAGCACTTTCTGTGCTTTATGAAGTGCGCATGTCAGCATCTTGCGTAATGCCACATGCCTTCAAGGTGAAAGCATGCGTGATCGCATTTGGAGAGATGCTATCCCTCTGTAGCTGTTAAAATATGCCCGGAGCTCCCAGACCCTCATCGTTGTCTTCAAGATGCGTCTGTGTGTGTGTGTGTGTGTGTGAGAGAGAGATGGATCACCTGATGTGAGGGTCGGGTAGCTGCACACAAAAAGACACCGACCAAGGTACAATCCATTGCTTGATTGTAGACACAATCAACGCAGGTCCATTGCTAATAGCCGACGCAAGCCCATTGACGGAGGCTCCATCATTGGATCAGGATGTCCAGTACGACTATTCACGGAGGCGGACATTGACGATGCTCTTCAGTGATCGATGTAGTACTTTCTTGGGCAACACCCAATGCCGACCATCCTCCGACATTGATGACAAAGATTTTAGTTTTTCACCTTGTTTTTTTTTGCACCCAGACATTGTATTAGATTCACAGAGATTGTATCAATCTGGTCTCATTGGTCATTTGGGCCTTTCGAAGACGTTTAATATAACATTTCATTTCATTTCTCGATGCAATACTTTCACGAGCAATGCCCAATGCCGAGCATCCTCGGGCATTGATGACGATGAGTTTAGTTTTTCACTTTGATTTTTTTTTGCACCCAGACATTGTATTAGATTCACAAAGATTGTATTAATTTGGTCTCATAGGTCATTTTGGCCGTCCCAAGACATTTAATATAACGTTTCATTTCATCTCTCTCTCTCTCTCTCTCACACACACACACACGAAAGTGTGTGTGTGTGAGACAGAGTGAGAGAGAAAGAGACTAAATACGTAAGGTAGGTAGGGAGGAAGTTGAGCATCATGGGACTTTGCTTTTTTTTTTTTCCTGGGAAAATTACCAAAACACCCCTCTAATTTGTGGAAATTCCTAGAATACCTCTCAAATTTCAAAAATTCCCAAAATACCCTTGTATCTATTTTGGTTGGATTGTTCAAGATTTTCTAAGCTTTATTGAGGTCCATTTTTCTAAGCAAGTAATTTGTCACAAATTGCCTCACAAAAAGGCGAAAATGTCCAAAGCGTGCATAACCTACTCAAATTCTAGTTTTAGCATTATTCTTGTGTTGATACACAATCAGTCTTCTTATCAAAACCTACCAATTTCTTTATCTTTGGAGATATTTAATCTCACAGCAAGGGGTATTTTGATAATTTTGGTAATTTTCCCCTTTTTTTTGGTACCCAGACATTGTATTTTGGCCTTCTAAGACGTTCAGCATAACATTTCATTTCATTTCTCTCTCTCTCTCTCTCTCTCTCTCTCTCACACACACACACACAGTATACACACACACACACAGACACGTTTAATATAACATCTCATTTCATTTCTCTCTCTCTCTCTCTCCTCTCTCCTCTCTCACTGACATTAATATAACATTTCATTTCATTTCTCTCTCTCTCTCTCTCTCTCTCTCTCTCTCTCTCTCTCTTTGAATGCAGGAAAGGGTGCTATGTCTGGCGCCTGGACACAGGGATAGTCGCAGACAAAGAAGCCTCTCTCTCTCTCTCTCTCTCTCTCTCTCTCTCTCTCAGAACGCCGGAGATGCCTTGAGCAAGTGCCCCTCCAAACTCTATCCACCTGAGGCAATGCAGTGCTTTAGCAAAGCCTGAGAGAGAGAGAGAGAGAGAGAGAGAGAGAGAGAACAAGCTGCACAATACTTGTAGTAGCCGGTGGTGCAGTAGCTGCACTAGCCGATGATGGCAGCCGGTGAGGAGCCGCAGTCACGATGAGGAGCTGCATTGTTGCAGTAGCCGGTGATGGAGGAGTAGCAGCCACTGTGGAGGAGTAGCTGCATTGTTGTGTTGATTCTTATTGGAGGTATTGGTTGATTCTTGTTGGAGGAGTAGCAGCCGGTGATGGAGGAGTAGCTGCATTGTTGCAGTAGCTGGTGTGGCAGGAGGCGATGAGGAATAGCAGCCAGTGAGGAGCCGCAGGAGCACGATGAGGAGTTGCATTGAGGAAGCCCGCGGAGACCCCTCTCTCTCTCTCTCTCTCTCTCTCTCTCTCTCTCTCTTTTGGATGAGGAAGGTGATGGAGCTCTTTGAGCCGCAGGAGAGATGGTGGCCACAAACCTCCCCCTCCCCCCCCCTCTCTCTCTCTCTCTCTCTCTCTCACCCGCTTTGATCACCTTCCAGGGGGTGCCTCGCTTTGATCAACTTTGCCAAGCATGCCTACTGAAGAGGCGGTTGGCGGCAAGTTTTTAATTGTTTTTTTGAACCTCATCACTGTGAGCCCGCCTAAGTCCTCAGAAGTCGACACATGGTAGTGGGAGGGAATCGGAATTCCCTCCTCCTTTATCCTTAGTATAAAAAAACAATACACTGCAGCAAAGCAAAGGTCACAAATCTTTCTCAAAACAAACCACACTCCTTCTTTCTCTACCTTTCCAACACAAACACTCACAGAAGAAGCACAGGGTGCCTCTTGAGCTTAGTGCAGGGCGATTCCCCGACAACGATGCCAGAAATGTCTACGTCTGTCGCACGTGTTAATGCAAGGGACTTGCTATACACTATGTGCGAGCCACATATGGCTCCAAGCACGCAACTAGCTTAAACTAGTAAGCTCAAAGATGACGATGGTGTGTCACTCACCGCTCTACGCTTGCTGTTGTGGAGGATTCCTCGCCGCAAAGAAGAGGGATCCGTCGCTGCGCTGCGCTCAACCGTCTCGCCATCGTCGTGCCACCGAAATGCTCAATCACACACTCTCTCTCTCTCTCTCTCTCTCTCTCTCTCTCTCAAGCACACAACTAGTACACAAGGGAGACGAAGAAGGAGATGGAGCAAGAGCACTCTTCTTGCATTGCACAAATGAGAGAATGAGGTATTTTAGGTTTAGATTGACTTTTATATGGGCTTGCTCGTTCACATTTGGGCGCCCACACTTAGCCAATCTTACCCAAACATTATAGGTTCCAGTTTTAAAGTGCATCTCTCATTGGCGATCACTCTTAACCATTCCTATCAGATCGACAAGCCCGGTACCTGACTCTACCAAATAAATAATACGGCGTCTATCGTAGGTGATAGGAATGTGTGTGAGGGTTAACACTACAATTAATATCAAAAGCCACTCTGCACTCGGGGAAGCAATGTTTACTCTGCATCCTTTGACATTGTCAAGTGATCAGTCAAGTTAGAAGAGATTCCAATAAGCACAGGGGGAGAGGGTTATTTGCTAGATCATGAATACCCTCAGTTCTACAAAGTTCGCATAACCAATCTTGGTGTTGGGACCTCTGAAGCTCCTATTTGCTTTGATTTAGATCTGGATGATGCCTTTAAACCCCATGACTAGTGCAATTGAAATGATCCAAGCATTGCCTAAACAAAGTAGTTTGTTTCAGTCACTTACTTAAATTACAGAGATTTTCAAAGTGAATGAGCTACCGACTCATTATGATGGATATGTCGGTTATGAGCTTCCAGCTCCTGGTAATTTATCTGGAATGGCAAGGATGGAACAATGACATGATAGTCACTTGTGGACAGAGTATGTCACTTATAGTTCAAATTCATTTATTTGGGCTGTGAGATTTACCAGATGTTCTGGACATCTCAGATGTATAAATGTTGACTGCCCATACTACACTGGTCTCAAGATCTGTAATAAAGTTCACTGAAAAGTTCAATTAATAAAATCTCCACCATGTGGGCTAGCTATCTTAAGAATATGGATCTTCAAGTTGTATCCATTGCCCACATGCTCTAGAATGTGTCAGCATTTGTCTAGCTGTTATCTAATATTTGCGAAGAGATAAATTATATGCCACAAGATGTGTTCTTCCTTTGGGGGAACACAAACATCCTTGTAGAGAAGAAAAAAGTAGAGCATCAGAGGTTAAACTTGATGCACTGTTGAACAAGTGTGCTACTCTAGAACCATTCACAACAACTGCAATGCAGTTGGAGTGCATGACAACACATGACATTATTATGGATAAATTAGTTGCAGAATGTGAGCCAGTCTCAGCTGCCTTGCATGATGATGAATTTTCCGCCTTTTTGGATACAATCACCCCATTATCAAATACACCAAGGATTGAAAGAACTTTGGAGATTGCAAAAAAAATCAAAGAACATTTTTGCTAAAGGTTTGGAGGCTATTCTTGACCTTGAGAGTAAAAGCAGATATCCTTACATACAAAGTGTGCTTTTTCTTGGTGGACAACTTGGGAGAGTATAACAACCACATGTTTTCAAAATGTCCATTAAATGTCTTGGTAGTGGGGTTGAATTGGTAAATAGAATGAGGCCAGGTGGTAACCTTGAAAATATGTGGATCCACTTCGATCATGTTCATCGTGTAAATGGATGGACATGGTTGACCTTTCACTAGTATCAGAGCAAGTGAGAGACTCTAGGAAAGGTGAAATCGTGGAGTTTTGTGGATGAGTTTGCATGGTTTCATGTGCACAGCATGCCCAAATTCATGGTGAGCTCCATTTTGCAAGGAGCCATGCAAAAACTTTGGCTTATAGGGGAAGACGCCAAAGTGATCTGCACAAATGGGCTTCTTAATGGTGCTTAAAGAAATTGCCCCTACATGATGGAGATTTTTTGTTGCAACACCAAAAGCCAACACGGCTTATAGTGAGCAATGCATGAAATTTTGTCCCTTCTTGTTGCCCATAGAGTTCTCCATAGCCAAAAATAAATTTGAGTTCACATTTTTTAATCTTATGTTGGGGTGCCCTATTTCTGGTTACCCCACCCTTACCTTAGTAGGGATGCTTTCCCACAAAAGCATTGAGCTGCAAGACTTGGCATGATCATCAAGGAAACAAAGAGTAAGATTCAACATGTTTTATACATTTTTGAAAATTTTCTTCAGCTTTTACAGTGTTGTAGATGAGCATGCTAGGGCAAGGAACAACCCTCGGCATGGCTCTAACCATGGTCTAGGCATGGTCATATCCTCTAGCAAGGAACGACCTCATCAAGGTCCTCGACACGACTCTTAGCATGGCATATGAAAATGATATAGCCTCGAGAGAAGAGTTTTTTCGATGTTAGGAAAATGTTTATGTCGTTTTTTGATAACAAGGCAACCACGGTCGATGTTGATATGCATCACGATGCCAAGTAGGTGATGATGCAAAGCCATGGTAACCAACGGCCTAACATGGGTGTTTGAAACTTGCTAGAAGTAGCTAAGGGTAGAGGAAGATGCTTGATTTTGGAGAGGCCCGAGTAAGAAAGTTAACTTTAGCACTTAAATTTTGAATTTCTTAAATTTTGTAGAGATCTTTTAACTTTAACACTAGTTTTGTATTTGGACACTCAAGTGTTGTGAGACACTAAAGTGTTATGTTTTCTTACCAAATTTTGGCAATTTATTTGTCAAGCTAGAAAGAAGTTTTTTACACCTTGCTTCTACAATATGTTGCTTATGAGGGAAAGAAAACACTAGATTATTTTCCATGTCAAAATACAATCCTTATAGAGAGGATTATTATAAGTTCTAAGTCATAAATTTCAATAAAATTTCAAGTTGTTTTGCCAAAAAAATCCATAAAATTCTTATATCTTCTTGTAGAGATGGCCTTTTGAATGTTTTATAAAATCCAAGTGTTGATACTTGGTGTTACAAAACAATGGAATGCCCTTCAAAGACTAGCTTTCAAGTCACACTCAGCTTATATACTAATTTCATACTTGAGCACATACTGAATAAGAGCATAATTGTTGTCTTGTAAAGGTTCCCTCATGGGAGTAGGGGCATGGAGGGAGCGTTTTGTGGAAAATGGATTGTTTGGCAAAATTATTGAAAAAGCTTTCTCAATTAACTTTGTGCTGGATTCCCTAATCTTATGCAAAAAGCTCCCTCCACCAAATGAGTGATAGCCACATATCTAACACATGCACTCCATATAACTTCTATTTCCCAATTTCTCTCCTCTCTCTCTCAACAGAGAGATGCTGCCTCTGGTGCACGATCCATTGGGTCAACACATGAAAGAGTAGTGATGTAATGGCAGGTAACATGTAAAGCAAGGTTGTAGCTGTTCTACTGAGGTAAATGAAAAAGCAATACTCTTCTTTTCATTGCATTTGGGTTTCTCTCCCCCCACCTCACCCAAAATTGTGCCTCCACATCAACATACACCGCTATGCTCAACACATAAGACCGAAGAAGAGCATAGAGAGCTTCTGACATCGATGAAGAGCATAGAGAACATCTCTGGCAAGTGTTCATAGCAATCCACGAGCACAAAATGATGATCACCAGAAAGAAGATCAGGTGTGATGTCCTCAGCATGGAGAGAGAGAGAGAGAGAGAGAGAGAGAGAGAGAGAGAGAGAGAGAGAGAGAGAGAGAGAGAGAGAGAGAGAGAGAGAGAGAGGGGACTAAACATGATGTGAGAGTTAGAAATTTGCGATTGGCAAGCTAAATTACCAAGAAAGGGCAACCATAGTGAACTTCAAGTTAGCATTATAACTCCGGTCCTATAAATATGGCGCTTTGGTGCGTATGCCTTCCATAAATCTCTCTTATAGTTCATGAAAAGGTTTGCAAGAATATCCAATACCCCGCATATACTTAGTTTATAACTTTGAAGCTTAAATTCCTACTTATGATGAAATTGGGCCGCGGGTCGACGACGCCAAAAGCTACGGATTACCATGGAATGCTTACGTCAATGCATAGAGCTCTTACCTGCGATTGCAATGCAATAGACAGCATTGCAATGTGACAATTGGGAAGGGAGTAGGAAGCGTGAAAAAATCCACTTAATTACAAGAACAGACAAGTCCATATATCACTCTCACAGTTCACAAAAAGCGTTACAAAAATAGAGAAAATCCACTTAATTATAAGAACAGACAACTTGAGAATAATCATATCTCTTTATTCAAAAGAATGTTAAAAGCGATCGTTCGTAATGGTTTATAAAAAAGACCATTGTCTACACAATGCTAGGTGCTATTTGAAATATCTACTCTATGTCATGGGCCAATGGATCTAGCTCCACAATGTTTGGATGCGGCTCCAACAGAGATGCTGCCTTCAAGGCAAGATCCACCGCATCCGCATTTCTCTTGTCTCGCTCTTGCATCTCTCTTAGTCGATTGACTTGTATTTCCAAAATAGTGCGTAGTTTGGTGGTTTTTTTTTCGTTGCTCTCAAATATTGTCATCATACAACCCTTTTTGCTCCCCAAAAAAGCCAACACTCCAATCTCCTCCGTACCAAACGATGACGTTTTTCTCAATAGTGTACTGCGTGAGCAACTGCCAAACAAACAAATGCCCACCTCCATACCCCCTACACGATGAATTAAAGTTAAAGCAATCTAAAGATCATTATTTAAAGATAGTGGGTGTCGAAGTGTACCTTGCATAGGTGTCCCATCCTCCTCTTTCATCCAACCATTCTCCTCTAGCGAATCAAACCAGGCTTTGTGCAACGATATGCCAATGTCCTTGGATGTCCAAGTGTGCTCCTTACTCATTGTGGACACCGGCATTGTGCACACAATCCTTTCCTTCTTGCAAATTGGTTTCTTACAGACAACGACGCTTAGGTGGTCTTCACTCCATCCAACAACAACAACAACGATATCACGAACCATGCCATAATTATCCGACTGAAAAACAACTACAAACATGCCTTTGTCATCGACTGTTGCAAGTGCAAGTTGAGCAATTTTTCCAAACTGACATACTTCCATTTTGTTCCAATATGCAAGAATCAAATCACCCATACACAGGAGTATTGGATGGCAAAAAAAGAATAGAAGCATTTATTACAGACTCAATGGTCGATCCATCATGTAATGGATGAAGGTATTTCTCCACAATGTGTGGCCTCACAATGCTCAACAAAGCATTCTTCAAGTCATCGTCTATCTTGTCCGAGCTAAAATGCAAATCTAAATACGGTCGCCATTACTATATGTAAAAACCCTCAAACATATCAATCAAGATCCAGATCTATGCAACAACTTTCATACAAAAAGGCCACTTACCGATTGATGGGTATGCAACTAAGGACAGGTCTGAGACATGCAAAATTTTTGTTTCCAAACTCGTTGTTGCGGAGTCAATCAATTCCTTTGCAGACATTCCACTTCTTTTGTTTGAAAACAACAATGATAGCAATAAAGAAGTGATGGGATTTCAAACATAGTCCTACAGCCAAGCATTTTGGGGAGGCTTTAGAAATTTCTAGCATTCAAGCATCTTAACATAATCCTATGACCAAGCCACCTATAAGCATGGTCTTGCGAGCATTCACGAGTGTGTAGTTCTAAAGCTCAATGTGTTAGTGTGCTTTTATGCGCATGTTGACTCGGTGTATTTTTCCATGACCTTGGGACTTTGAATAATATTAGTGAAAAAAGCATGCTAGCTAGCCTTGGGGGGATCATTTTGTATACATTGTGTATATCACCTGCATTCAAGGACTATTTCTAAAGCTCCTTAGCTATGCATTTTTGACAAATAATTTTTTTCTCAATTCTAGTTTGTGGTACCCTTCTATATGTGAAAATGTTAGAAAAAACAAAATTTAATAACCCCTTCTGTTGCACTCATGTGATAGTAACATCATGATTGAGTGACTGCTCGAGCTAGCAAGGTCTTGGAACTATGTTGAACTCATAAATTCTCTCATGGTCTTGGGCCTTTGAGCATCTGGGTAAATTATTTAGACCATTCTCATGGAATGAATCCAATCATGGTATTATGACCAAGAGTTATTTGAAGATCTCTTTCATAATTTTTTAATGACCCTATGATCAAGTATTTAAAGCTCTAAACCCTTGCGACAAACCATGGTCATTGAATTTAATAACTTAAGAATAATCATGCTAGTATGTCCCTGCAATCTTTTTTTGATTTCTTTTAACGCGAATCTGTCAAGATCCTTTTGGTTAAACATAGGGAAAAAGAAAAGGGCAATCAAGTGGCAAGTGGGAGGTGGCAAGAGGCGTCAGCCTGTAGTAGGTAGGTGTCAGGTGTATACGGACAGGAGGAGGTGGTGCCACCTGACGGCACGGCAGACAGGAGGATGCTTGGCATGTCGAAATAGAGAGCACGAGATGTGCAAGGGAGAGTCCTGCATGCGCGACAGTGAAAGATGGAGAAAGAGCGCGTTCGTAGGCTTGCAAGCCGTCTCCCTCTCTCTTCTCAGCACTGTGTGGCCCTCATCGCGTGTATAGGCTCTCTCTCTCTCTCTCTCTCTCTCTCTCTCTCTCTCATATGGGGTAGGATGGAGCGAGCGACAGGAGGATGTGATACCAAGCATCTTTGCTAGAGTTTTGGATTTGATCATGGTCTTGTGACCAAGAGACCTTGCACAAGTACTTGAAACGATGACAAATTAAGCATGGTCCTACGACCAAGCATTATGCATGCATGCAAACTCCAAAAAAGGGAGTCGTATTGTATATTGAGCAACATTTTTTGAACAAGCCAAAATTAGAGCGAATATTTATATGGCCTCGAACCCTCGTCCAAGTTCTCCAAGTAGTGACCAATTGCAAAAAGTGTACGTGGGAGTTTATTTCATAGGGACTCTAGCATGACAAGGTGCTTAGAAGCCATTCTAAAATATAGAAGTGAATGGACCTTTTTGTCTGAAACTCTTCGATGTGCATAAAAATTTAAAAGAAGTAAGACTCTCTCTCTTAGTGCTAGAAAAAAACCAAGATCTAGTGTATTTCAATCGGTTAAAATAGTAAAATCTCGGTTAGATTTGGAGCTTGCCTTTAAGAAAATCGGAAAATTTACACAAGTTTTAGTGTAATTATTGGCAAAAACTTCAAATTTCGACCTAAAATTTGGGAGAAATCCAAATTTGCCCTCATTTTTGCCAATTACGGAAAATTTATTTTTCTAGCGTCTCTCTCTCTCTCTCTCTCTCTCTCTCTCTCCTTCCTTTTATAGTAAAAAAAATCTTTCTCAAAAGGGTGTGCATTGCTCTGTACATAGGCCTTTTGATGGATATTTTTTTTGAAAAACACATTGAAGAGCTTTAAAAAAGAAAAGTGTATTCACTTTGCAATTAGTGTGTGTGTATATATATATATTTATATTATATATATATATATATATATATTTATATATATTTATATATATATATAGAGAGAGAGAGAGAGAGAGAGAGAGAGAGAGAGAGAGAGAGAGAGAGAGAGTATAAACAAAAGACTATATTAACTAAAGCTTCATCCTACCAATCTCTGTCAATCTATTAGGAGGAATCTCACAAGATCCCACCTCCTCACATTAGTTGGGAACATCGACTGTTGGCTGTCACCTAAAGCTCGAGCCCGCGACCTACAAGGAACACAACGTGTACTGAGCTATGCTATATTTCTACAAGTGCGTTCATGCTTGAGCTCCGTCCAAAGAATTAAAAAAAAAAGACTTGACTCTGCGCAAGGTCAGCAGAGTCAAGTCAAGCATCCTTAATGTACAGATTAAGAGACTCATACCACAAGCATGCTTGTGCCCCTTTGCCCTCGCTGCTCCTTTGCAACATCATCATACTCAAAAGAAGAGGATGCGACCACATGGATGCACCTTGCCTTGCAACTTTGCCCATGTCTGCAATCTGGCGCACGCAATGTGTGTGTGTGTGTGAGAGATAGATAGATAGATAGTTCTATTATCGTCCTGGGAGGTCAAATATGACCTATGGGACCAAATGAACATGTCACGTGGTGTGAGTGGAGTTCATAAGTGACTCTCGATGCTCAAAAATGGCTGAAATGAGCGTCGCAATAGAGAGTCCACATCGTGGTTGGGAGAGGAAGGTATGTAGGGAGAGCTCATGGCTGAATATATGGGGAAAAGAGGACCTAATGTGGTCAAAAGCTGAGCACTCAAGTAGTGTGTGGTACTCACTCTCTCGCACTTGACGAGGGCATAAGGTGCAAAGTCGATGACACTCCTCGCCAGTGCCCCAACGTCTGTCTCGCAGCGTAGAGAAATGGAGCTAAGACGAATGGAGGCAATGGTGCGGATCGCACTCAACGGGATGGGCTCAAGGATGTAGGAATGGGTTCGGTTACCTCGTTCCGAGAAGAGAGAGATTTGTAGTTTGGGGCAACGTGTTGGTGTAATGGCTGAAGCGAGAACCTCGGATTTCTCCCAAGCCATGATACATTGCGTTGTAAGAAGGCCTCATTAACTTGGGAGTCGATCGACGCATCCTTGACCAAGTGACATGCATCCCATCTTCCAAACCATTCTTGATTTCAAGCATCCACCCCGAACTTAGTATTTTGCTCTTGCATGTCTTTTGAACCTTTTGACTTGCTTCATATGCGATTCTAGGAAGTCGATGCAAAGGGCTACGTTGTGTCTTACGCATGTACTCCACAACCCTTTCCATGCCCAAGACCTCAATGGGAAGCGATCCGGACTCAAGAAGTAAGAGCATGTAGGGTGTTTGTGTCTTGACTTGGAGAGAGAGAGAGAGAGAGAGAGAGAGAGAGAGAGAGAGAGAGGGAGATTGGTATCCCCTTTATTCAAGCATGCACTTCAAGGGGGGCTTGAGCTTGTGTCTCTGATGAAACACAAAAAATCGCACTACCCGATTGTTTCCCACCTTGCTCGCGCTGGCTTGCCTGAGAGAGAGAGAGAGAGAGAGAGAGAGAGAGAGAGAGAGAGAGAGAGAGCTTGTCCTACAAGCTCTACGTACAGAGTAAAGCATTGCATCCACGGCCTCCGCTACAAATGATGCCCACCCACAAGGTTGTGTGGCCCGGGACCACTCATTGAGACGACAATATGTGCATCAACATCAAAAAAATCTACCTCTCTCAAACTCTATCAAAATCAGAATATATATATATATATATCTATGTGTATATATATTATATATATATTATATATATATGTATATATATATATAAATATATATATATACATATATATATATATGTATATATGTATATACATATATATATATATATATGTATATACATATATATATATATATGTATATATTAATATACATATATATATATATATTATATTTCTCCACGCACCGCGTAGCTCAACAAAGACTTTGCTCTCTTCGACGCACTTTTGCTCTAACCAAATTGTCCCAATTGGAGGGCATCT